>NC_136421.1:144025758-144225758 GCF_052625555.1 Lactuca saligna | reverse complement strand
GATATTTACAAATGAATACACTGGTATTCATAAATAAATACAAAATAAAAAGTGTAAAAATTATCATTTCTTTATAACATGAATAATCCTAATCATAAATAAATACACTTATTAATTACTCATGAATACCCTGCTATTTATAAATAAATACAGTCATTCAAACATAAATTTACACATAAATTTATTGATATTCACAAATGAATATAAGAAAATAGTTGTTGCCCTTTCGTTTCAGCCCTTAATTCATCAATTTTTTCATTCCTTTTTGTCAAGTATTACCACACCAAAAGTACCCATTTTAATGCTTAATTTGCTGGTGAAATCAAAGACCAAGAACAACTATAAAAGAGGCAGCAACCTCTTGGCTTTTTCCCCTCACCTGCATTGTCGTGGCTGCTTCATAGATTCACATCGTCACATTCATAAATAAATAAAACTAGATTCACATATATTAAAACCATGATTCAAAAAACTTAAATGAAACTTGAAGACCAGAGTGTCCCTACCAGAACTAAAAAGCATATGCTCAAAATGATATAGGTTTCATGTTCTTTGATCTTCTTTGATGCATAGTTAGATTCATACAATTGTTTGAAGCTATTTCGAAAAGCGGATGATCGAATAATAGAAACCCAAATTCTAAATAATTAGGAATGCCTAATCTAGATCAAGAGAAGAAATCGATTTGTTTTCAAAGAAATGATAAGAAAGGGAAAGAGGAACTCACATACTTCAATATCGCTGCTACAGAACTCATTGTTACGACTGAGACACGCGAATAGCCCCGAGTCCCATTGAGCGCTAGGCGTCGGCTCCCCTATCACATTAGCACCGCCATTAGTCAACAACAAAATATCCGTAAACAACATGATGAAACCATGATGCAACCGGAGGTGAAGACTGCTTCGTGTCAGCCGCCACAACAACTATCTGTGATTTAGGGATCGGGGTTTTTGGTGGTGGATTTCGCATCCATTCGTAGGCAATCACAATTTGAATGTTGTACTTATTTTCCACACTGCTGTTCATTGGGTTACCGAGCTGGGCTATATTGCATCGCTTTTAATCTTCTTCTAGCAAACAAACTTCCAGTTCCACCGATCCCACTGCTTGCACCGACTTTCTGCCTCTCCTTCGTCTCAAAAATCACTCCTCACTAACGAGCGCTTGGATCTTCTTCCTCTTACACCGTCTGTCTTCAACCACCACTGGACATCTTTTAATTTAGGTCCTTCGTGTCGATGCCTCTAAGACCTTCCGTTTCCTTCCGAAGGGAAATCTCAGCGTCAATTGTCTTCTAGACATTTTCTCCGCTTCTGATTTCCGACATCCACTTTTGCTCCCTCCACAGATTGGGACGTCCGGTGGTTTAATTTCATTTCAATCAGGTTTTAGGATTCTGGTGCCCTAATTCATTGATTGATATCGCACCAGTAGTGGAATCCTATCATGCCCTAAGAGTAATTATAGGGGTTTACAAAATTAGGGTAATGTTTATTTACCTTAATACCCTTTTTAATTTCCTTTAATTTAAAAATTAAAATTTAAATGTATTAATAATTAAAAAATTAACAATTAATTATAGCCACACATCTTAAAAATTAGATGCTCCAGATCTGTTCTCGCATTTTCAACCTTTTATGTGTTCTTATTTGATCCTACTCCTATATATATATATATATATATATATATATATATATATATATATATATATATATATATATATATATATATATATATATATATATATATAGTAATCTAACCATTACAAACGATTTTTCGACAAAAATGACCATTTATTTTTTAGTAAAGTAACCACATTCTCCGGGACACATTGTTTCGGAAAGGTCTCCGGAATTCCGGAATACAATTCCGGACCATGGTTCCGGAAAGGATTTGCCTTTTTTTGCGTGTAAGTTTTACGTTCATAAAATGTATAAGTTTTTCTTTCATAAAATATATAATTTTTGGTTTTATAAAATATAAAATGCAATTAAATAAGCAAACAACTAATAAATACATAACCTCAATAAATGATGTGTCCAAAGATCATATTACAAATACGATGTTCAAATTATTTTTATTCTTGTACCCTAAAATATTTCCACTAGTGGTTTTCTATACCTCAAAGCCGATGGACCAGTGGTTTTACCCTCTATAGAAATCGATTTTCCGATGATCAACGTCTCCAAATACCAATACAAAAACCCCCCACGATCCCCTCTGTTATCAATTTGTTGTGGTACATCTGGGGCATTTTCGAGGGTCACCTTGAAGCTCTCAATTGAGATTGAATCAGTTGGTTTGATACCTCAGTAGTTGACTCTCATTAGCAGTTTGTGGATGCGGGCTCTCGAACCTATAAGCCAATTCTTATTTTCCGAACTGTAGCCACCCTTCCAATGACTACCGTATATAGTCATTGTGAATGTCTTCAAATGCAAACAACCCAAAAACCAATGAGCATGTGGTATATTGATTGAGATGTAAAGCTACAAAAATGTTAGAAATAATTAATTAGTATATAAATACGCAGACAATGTAATCCAGAAAAAATTATACCATATGACACTTTGCCTAAGATGGGTAAACGAATCCATCAGCTATGTTACTCTAGTCATATGTATCAGTGTTGAAAGCTAACAACACAACTGTCTATGGAGCATCATCCAATGTATGCTCTAGCAACAATGATATCCACATCATGATGTGCTACCAATTAATTTTTTTTGTAGTAAAGTAAGTATTATTATTGGAAGCATAGTATGTGATAAGAAAATAATTATGTTACTTACATCACATGAAAACCATCCTCCATGACTATTCACATATAATTGTGTCCAAAACTCAAGTGTAGCAAAACAACTCAAATAATTGTCAGCAAACAACAACGAACCATCATGTTCTTTATATACACTGTGTAAGGTAGGATCTAAAAGATTGTCTAATGGTGTTGGTTGTTGTCGTGTAACACCTTTCCTCTTCATTTGCACCCATGGCGACATACCATATGGAAATAACTTTTTGGTGTTTGGAATGCCTAAGAGGTGTTGGCGACAATGTTTTGTATTCATCCCACGGAATCTCTTTTATATCTAGTGAATGAATAACCGGAGACGGCTGCTTAGGGTTGAGATTCAGCGGCTATTCAGGGCCCTCATTCAGTGGATTTTCGGGGTGCTTAAGCTATAATCATGCTCCCATAAGTCATTGTCATTGAAGTATCCATGTACAGTTCAACAATGTATAATTGTAAACGATGCAAAAAACATAACAACATAAATAATGAAATAATTAAAAATGTACCTCCATCCCTTCGAGGTACCAACATTGTCTCTAGGAATCTTGTTAATAAGTATAAGAACCATGTCTAAAACAGCCTCATGCTCTGCTAAACGCTCCTGTTGAGACCGCAACTGCTCATGACATTCACGGACCTCATTTTTCAATTGATGGACCTTATTCTACAAATCACTAATAAGTTGGTCCTTTTAGTTAAAGGGACATTCGCCGACAATGGTGATGGTGGCGACTGAGATGGTGTATATATTTGTGCCTTCTTTTCTCGAGGATTATGGGTATGGGATTTTTTTGGGTGATGGTGTTAAGGAAGGTGACTTGTGAGCTTTAGTGTCAGGAATATCAGGACGATCAATCCATGCTGAGCTAACAATCCACCATTCAGTATGCATCTCATCTTTCAGCGGCTTCCATAATGAAATTTTAAGATTTGGTACATGATATTTCGATGTAAATCAACAAAAAACAAACATTTAAACCACTTTTTAGTTGTTCCTACAACAATGACATCTTTAATTTAAACTCTGGAACATTTTCAGTTCATTCTGAAGATGGTCTACTACATCTGGAATAATAAGTAACAGTAGAAAAATAAGAACCTTAAACAAACAAAGAGAAAACGAAGAACATACTTGTGAAATAACCGGAGCGTAGTTTTACCACTCAAAATTTTCAAACAATTTTTTTTTTTATTTTTAAGATTCTTAAAAAGAAAGTTTTACCACCATCTCATGTCAAATATAATTGTCAATAAATAACATCATAAAACAAAGTTAGAATATCCTAGAATCCACAAATATCCCAATTAGCAGATAAGTGTATACAACCAAGCTAACGCTTTCTGACGATCCTAAGATATACCTCAAACACATTTACATCAACACTGTAAACACGAAGCTTAGTGAGTTCTCCAAAATACCATATATACAAATAATTAGCCTCTAATGGCTATATCTCGATGATGAGCCTCCGGTCATGTATCTTAGTGAAGGCCCTCCGGATTCATGTCTCAGTATAGACCCTCCGGTCATAACTCAATATGTACACAGAATAATATAACAACATAAGTCACAAAGATAGAATGCATAATAACATATATTTTAGTATAAGCAAATAAGACCCTCTGGTCAAAAATGCTAATATGACCGTCCAGTCGATAACACGAATAAGACCCTCCAGTCACACATACATCACCACATAAGTAAGTATAGTGAGAAGACTCATCTCACGCAGCAAAGCAAATAAGTCTCGTACCCAAACTGCCGGTCTAGACTCCGCAAAAATATGTCATAATATAACACTAATTAATATTAATAACCTTGTAGTGCTAGACCGAGCCTTTCAACTAAATCTCAAAAGGGTAAAAAGACAATTTTTTTCCCTCCTTGGCTAAATGTCTAAAAATTGATCTAGAACTCAAATATCAACGAAAATCAACCCCCAACGAGTACATTAGTCGTACAACTCCTTACGAAGGGCGTACTGCTGGCTAAGCATGCGACGGGAGGTTTCGGCTCTACGCTACATGTAGCTGGGGGTACGAATGACATACTCCTTGGACTACCACTTCTCAGTTTTTTTGGTCTTAACCCGTTAAGACAAGCATTCCAACTATAGATCTGAGCTAATTAAAGCCTCTTATTCCATAAACTTGCTGACTTTTAGCCTTTGCATGGCTAGACAAGACCCAATCACAAAAACTTTAACTTTCTCAACACAAAAGACCATACAACTCATGCATGGAGAGATTTAGACGTCCAAACACTCATTTTGTGGATTAGAACACTCTAAAACATCTAAAAGTACAGGAGAATAGCTCTAGAGTTCACCAAACTCACAAAGTTCCATACTTGGGACATAAAACCGTAAAAAGGACCCAAAACAAGAACTAGAACAAACAATGAGCAAGTTTCAAACTTAATACCTTTGGAAGATGCACCAACTGAATTAGAACTCAGATCCAAGAGCTAGAAACACCAACTATCCCTCCTTCAAGGCTTCTTCTCCACTAAAAGTATCACAAAAACACTCAAATGAGGAACAAACGCTCACATAAGATACTGGGACAATGTCACACCCCCAAACAAAGGATGGCGGAAACGTCCGGGGGTGGAGGACTTCATGTATAGTATCATAACCACAATTTCAATAGTAATTTAAGCAAACACAACCAACATATATATAATTGAAAAAGTTACATCACTTGTATGAATTACATGTTTCAAAATCAATTACAATATGTTGACAAAATATGAAAAGTTTGACGCCTTAACGTCCCATCCTCAAAAGCACTTGATTACCTGTTTAGTGTTTTCCTGAGAATACAAGTTGTTTGAAAAGTGTCAACACAAAGGTTGGTGAGCTCATAAGTTTTTGGTATAAAACTAAATAGAAGTCTTTCTCATGTAAATGTCGCGTTTGTTTCAGAAAAATCCGATATTTTCCTTAAAATCCGTATAATGTAGCCTTATGACCAAAGACCAAAATGTATAAGAAATCATTCTTACTTAGTAGAAATGTCATGAGTTTGAATTGATATAAAAAGTGAATTTAAATCAACCTAAAACCTACTTAGGTTTTATGAAATCCCGTAAGCTTTATGAATTATTATCTCCCTATGTGAGTCGCTATAATCATACTATGACTATGTGAACCTACCATGACGTTTCTCATGCGTCGCGAAAATGAAATGACATTTGTTACCCGTAGACCTGCAGGTCCCACTGTAGCTAGCAGCAAGGTGTGGAGTGTCAAACCCAATATAGATCTATATACAAGTATCACGTTCTCCCTCCAAGAGACTCTGATTATAAATACCAGGAATTATATTCTGCACTCGGACGTACATAAAGAGAGATTGTCTCACAATTTAGGGTAACAAGTTTACGTATAATGTGTGTGAGTGTAAATCTTTTCTGTATGAATGTACCCTTTTAGTACAAGTGTGTTATGCAATATATCATAAACTATACCTATTATGGTTTATCTAAAATGTTTGTAATATGTAAGAACCCTTTTATGGAAATGTATTAATGTTTTGAATTCATTAAACTATACTTTTTATAGTTTAATATACATGTTCTAAAATGAATGAATAATAATTATTATGAATGACTTAGTTTCAGTTCAGGATGATAAACTCACAAAGAAACACATTCAATAATTAGAACTAATGATTATACACTTTGCTCAACATAATACAAAGTGTTATGATATTTACATGTTGTTGACTAACTTTAGCCATTTTGCACTGTTTTGGAAAAATCATAGAAAAATCACACGAAGTCGAAAACTAGATCCGTAAATTATGAGGTTCAAAAAATGTGTCTAGTTTACTCATAATTGTTATCACAATTTTTAATGACCTCCAACTTGGGTGAAAAAGTCCATAATCACAGACTGGTCTGGATTGTTGTTTGAAATGATAGGCAGTTTTGTAAAAATCACCATAAATTGTAGAAAAATCATATGGAGATGTGCAAGTAGTCATTTTAAAGCTAAGAACTTGAAATATTTGCACCTTGTACAGTTTTGAAAACAAAAATGTTTAGATGCCCAAAACAGTCCGTGAATGGAGTTGAACTTTTCTGATGAAGGCTGTTAGAAAATTTTAGTTATGTTCTTGGTGTTTTAACTTGTATTCCCCCCTTAAAAACTTGAGAAAACATGAAAATGTAGGGGTATGAACTCACCTTAAATGATTTAAGTAGATGATTGTTGAAGAATGGAAGTGTTTAACTCAAGAACACTTGGAGATGCCTTGAAGATTTTCGAGAATCTAACATCATAGTTATGGAGTTTGTGTAAGCGATCAATGATTTGAGTAGAATGAAGTGAAATAATCATAAGGAGGATGAATTATACTTACTAAGAGTGGAAGAACACTTGAAAATCAGCCTTTAATCTCGAAATTGGTGTAGAAAAAGTTTGAGAGAAAAGTGGTGTTTGATACTTAGTGAAATGAGAGCAAATGAGAGAAATGAGGAGAGAGGATGTTTGTTCCAGCTCTAAAAACGTAGGAATGAGTGGAAACTGAATGTAAGGGACATTGATGTGACCTAAGTAAGGTGGGGAGGTGTGGCTGGTCATAGAGTGGGTGTGGGGTGGTTGCTTGTGACATAAGTTAATGCAAGGTCAACACTCCACCTTAAATAAATCCTCCATTAGATCTTTATTATTTAGATAATGATTTTCATCAAAATATGTTTAAATTATGAATATTTAGGGTTTATTATGTTAAAATATAATTTCTGGAGAAAATCCCGCTTTAAAATCACGAAAAACGGGCTTAAAATGTTAAAAATATCAAAAAGGGGCTAAAAGTGACAATATTCTGAATTCTGGTCGAGGTTCGGCCTTCTGATGCTAGAACCGAGAGGAGAGAGGGCAGAAACCGAGAGGGGAGAAGAGAGAGAGCAGAAACCGAGAGGGGAAGAGAAACCAAGAGAAGGGAAGAGAGGGAGCAGAGACCGAGAGAAGAGAAGAGAGAGCAGAGAGGCGGGAGGCGAACAGAAGCACAGAGGCGGGAGGAACAGAGGGGGAAGAAGGAACCGAGAGGCGACAGAGAGAAGGCGACAGAGAGGAGAGAAAGCAACAGAGAGGAGAGAAAGCGACAGAGACCGAGACTCGGTCTCAGCTACAGGGATTCGGTTCTCCGGGTTCAGCCAATAGAGGCTCGGTCCGGTCCTTGGTACTTTCGATCCTAGGTCTCGGCCTTAAGGAGCTTCGGCTCCTTGAGAAGGGTTTCGGTTCCTAAGGTCCATTTTTCTCGTTTTTATCCCGTTTTAAGCCGTTTTTGACCTGGTTAAGGGTCGGAATGACCCGAATGATTCTAAAAAGTTACGGGAAACTTTTGAGAGAGATTTGGGAGAGATTTCACATACTTGGAGAGATTTGGGAGAGATTTGACATTCTTGGAGAGATATCTCATACAAGGAGATATTTGAGAGAGGTTTCACATACTTGGAGAGATTTGGGAGAGATTTGACATTCTTGGAGAGATTTCTCATACAAAGAGATATTTGAGAGAGATTTCACATACTTGGAGAGATTTGGGAGAGATTTGACATAGAGAGAGAGATAGAGTGAAAATGATTGAGAGAGGTTCCATGTGTGACAAATGTGAGTGTTTGGCTCCGCAATGCAAGGTTCTTGAGCCCCGTTAAGTCATGATTAAGGATCCTACATACTCCCAATGAGTATGCAACATGGTTTTTATCAGTTTAGTTCATTGATTAGCACTAAGGCTCAGGAAATTTTAACACAAGACTTTTCCCAAGTGATGTTTTCCCATTAATATAGCAAGTTATACAGTATGTACATAACACAAACCCTAATACACAAGGTTTAATCAAGTTGACCGGTTTGACTTGATGACTTGACTTGACTCAAGATTCACGATTGTCACAGACAAGATTAGAGTTTTAAGCAGGTTGGAGGCTGATAATGGTGGTTGGAAATGAGGCCATCTTATTCCTTAAATAGGTACACACTAAAATATTAGGGTTTCTCATTGAGCCTAGTATGCCCAACATACTAGGTGGCCTCCGCAACAATGCTAAGTGCATGAGCACGCTAAGCGTACCTAAGTGTATGCCTCGCGTACTCAAATGGAACATTTTTCAACATAAGGACAAATCTTGACACACACACACACACACACACACACACATATATATATATATATATATATATATATATATATATATATATATATGTGTGTGTGTGTGTGTGTGTGTGCTTAGGTTAGTTTGTTTTTACTAACTATTGTGTGCCAGAATGCACAGATCTCGACCATCGTATGAATAGAATCACAATTATGATCTAAGGGTATATGATATTACAATAGGGTAGCTTGTATCATATAATCACCCAAATTTCAACAAAACGGTATTTTGGTCCATTAACCTATTTTAAAAAACGAAATTTTAGGATTTTAAGAGATCATTAATTCTCTTATTTTTAAAAAATCTGAATTTTTTGAATTAATTCTAATTAAATTTTAATATTACTTTTAATAATAACTGATTTTATTCTGTCATAATGACAAAAAGTCAACAATAAACTAGTAAATATATTTGTAGTTTTATTCTTGCAGAATATTGTTTCATTCAAAATACTTTTTATAGTAAACATGCTTAAAGAATTATACAACATATTATCAAGAATAACATTTTCTATAGAATACGAATTTTATTCTTTAAGAATCATTATTTACATTCATCCGTAAACAAAAAGACTAAACAATTATTACAATCATTCTAAAAAAATTATGACCAATAATGGTTTAAGGATTACATTTATTCTTAAAGATTAAAACTAAAAATGTTTAAAAAAGAAAAAACATCAAAATTTAACAAAAACACTACTCTATTTTGACATAATACATTCTGTTAGAATACAATATCGTTTGTTTTCATCATTTTTCACATTAATGACAACCTCTTCAAAACCTAAATTCACAAGGAACACATAATCAACTTTCAAATATTAAAAATTTTAGTGCATTAAATAGAATAAAACAATAAGTTCTAATAGAATGTGATATACATTCAAATAGAATATAACTATAATTTCTACAAACCAACATTAACAATCATCCTTAAACTTGCAATGTATATTATTCTGAAAGAATGTAATATTTCATTATTTAGGATGTCATTCTATAAGAATTAAGACGAGTAACAAGAATAGAAATTAATTTTCTTCTGACAGAATTGATTATGATAATTAACTGCTTAAGTTGACATGGAATTCAAGATTCTATGCTGACAAAATTAGAATTTGATATTCCATTCTAGTAGGATGATCGATATTAAGATGCATTAAAAAAATCTAAAAATCTAAATAGAAAAAAGGACTATAGATATGAGAAGCTCCATTTCTTATTTAGTAGGACAAAATTTGATAAGATTCTCTACTTGATCATCAGATAAGATTGATTCGTCCGTAGCTAAAGCTGCAGCCTGTGGTGACAAATAAAATTGTGTTTATTTAACTACTTCACAAGAGAAATTAAGTGTACAAACACTGCCACAATTATAATTATATCATACATGTAGAGTGACTGATGATCTGAAACTTGAAAAGAAACATAACAGAATATAATAATAACAAAAAACATCAAATTCATCACAAAACAAACATAGTAATTCACAAAACAAACAAAATTCAAAGGTGACTATTACAGATTGTGGATTTGTCAATTGCAGGAAAACAACAATCGACAACTGTATCCAAAACTAAAGGGGCGATAAATCGACAAAGCCAAAGGGAAACTGGGGGAAAAGGTAGTTGAGGTTTGAATTTCAAAGCCAAAGGGAAGGAAATCGACAATCGTCATCCTCCCGTGATATCTCTCTACAGAAATCAGAAATTTAGAAGTGAAATATTGTATACATATTAACAGATTAGAGAGGAGAGGAGAGGAGATGCTGCGAAAACGAGATGGAGGAGAAATCATTGTAGACGTGAAGATGAATTCTAGAGAAAAAGAAAAAAAGAATCGGCTAGGGTTTTTTTCAACATATTTTGACTTTTACATCCCATATTTAAAGGAATAATAAACAATATATTAATTATCTACCGTAATTAAATATGCAAAGATTACTATAATACCCTTAAATGATTTATTTAACTATTTATTTTTTCCTAGATTCCTATTAGTGCATTCATGCACATAATAGTTGCTAGAAACATTTGAACCTAGTTCTATATATAAGTTTAAGGTATGAGAAATTATACCTCCTTTTGGGAATGTGAGAATTCTCCCCCACTAGAATCAGAATTCGCCCTTGATGTCATCTTATGGAAATAGCTCTAGATACTGCTCACGCATCTCGAACTCCAGCTCCTAAGTCCACTTCGAGCCTTTACGGTGTTGCCACTGAACTTTGACCATATTCACTGCCTTGTTCATCAAGGTCTTCACTCTCCTATCCAAGATCCCCACAAGCCTCTCAATATAATTCATGAGATCATCAACCTGAATGTCCTCCAAAGGAACCACTATCGTATCATCAATTACACACTTCCTCAGCTAGGATACATGGAAGGTGTCATGAATTTGACTCAGCTACTGAGGCGGCTCTAACCGATAAGCTACATTTCCTACTCGCACAACCACCCTAAAAGGATTAATTAATCTGGGTCCCAACTTGCCACACTTCCTGAGTCGAATCACACCCTTCCATGGTGATACCTTCAGGAGAACAAAGTCACCGACCTGAAATTCTAGCTTAGAGCACCGCCGATTTGCGTAACTTTTTTGATGACTCTGGGTTGTTAGCATCCTCTGCCTGACCTGCTAGATATGCTTTGCATCTTGAGCACTATCTTGGTGCTCCCCATAACTCTCTGTTCGATCTCCCCCCAACAGTTAGGATTCTGACACCTCTTCCCATAAAAAAGCACAAAGGGAGACATCTCAGTGCTGGAGTGTTGGCTGTTGTTGTAAGAAAACTCAGCCAAAGGAAGGTAGGATACTTAACTCCACCCAAAATCAATAACGTAGGATCGAAGCATATCATCGAGCGTCTTAATTGTCCGCTCGCTCTACCCGTCTGTATACGGATGATATGCGGTGCCGTAATGTAGCCAGGTACCCAACTCCTCATGAAATCTCTTCCAGAATCTGGAAGTGAAGCGCACATCATGGTCGGACACAATAGATGTTGGAACCCCGTGCCGAGCCACCACCTCTCGAACATAGATCTCTGCCAACTTATCTATGGAAGAGTTCTCACTTATAGCTAAAAATTGAGAACTCTTTATCAACCGGTCCACTATCATCCAGATAGCCTCCACACCCCTCGTAGTCCTCAATAACTTGCTAATGAAAACCATAGAATTTGTTCCCACTTCTATAGGGGAACCTCCATAGGTTGCAACTTTCCATGAGGGCGTTGGCGCTCTGCCTTGACCTTGCGACAGGTCAAACATCTTTCTACAAACCATGCCGGATCTCTCTTCATGCAGCGTCACAAATAATTGTGCTTTAGATCTAGATACGTCTTTGTGCCTCCCAGATGGATAGAAAACCTCGACTTATGGGTCCCCTCAACCAAAATCCGTTGGGCTCCACCGGTATATGGCATCCATACTCACCCATGAAGAGTCAAAAGCCCCCTAATATTTGTTTCAAATGCCGAAACATGCCTGAACACCCGCTCCATCTTGCGGTTTTTTGCTTTTATAGCCACCGCTTATGCCTCTCTGACGACATCTAAGACTGGAGTCATCACTGTCATTCTCATACATACATCTCGTATCAGGGTATTTCATGCTCTACGACACAAGGCATCGGCCACCACATTATCCTTGCATGGATGATACAAAATCTCACAATCGTATTCCTTCACTACATCCAACCATCTCTTTTGCCTCATATTTAGGTTAGGTTGATCCATAAGGTAGCTCATGCTTTTATGGTCCGTGTAAATGGTATAATGAACACCATATAGATAATGGCGCTAAATCTTGAGGATGAATACCACCACCCATCTCCAAATCATGGGTGGGATAACCTCGTCTCGTGAGGCTTTAGCTGCCTGAATGTATATGAGATCACAGGCCCCCTCTACATCAATACATCACCCAAACCTAATATCGATCCATCACAATAAACCACAAAGCCCTCCACCCCCTCCGGGAGGGCTAGCACTCGAGCAACACACAATCTCTGACGAAAGCTCTCAAATGATGCTTGCTGCTCAGGCCCCTAGATAAAAAAACATCCTTCCTAGTCAGCTTGGTGAGAGAAACAATAATCTTGGAGAAATCCCTGATGAATCTCCGATAATAACCTATCAGGCCAAGGAAACTCCTAATCTCGGGTGGGGATCTCAGCACCTCCCACTGCATTACTGCCTCTATTTTAACTGGGTCAACCAAAATATCGTTCTTATTGACGAGATGTCCTAAGAATTGGATCTCTCATAACCAAAAATCACACTTTGAGAATTTGGCATAAAGCCTCTCCATCCTCAACACCCCAAGAATCTCCTGAAGGTTCTCCTCCTACTTTTCCCTAGGCTTCGAATATATACAGAAATGTCATTAATGAAAATGATCACTGATCTATCCAACATGGGCCTACACACTTGGTTTATGAGATCCATGAGCGTTGTCGGTGCGTTCGTGAGCCTGAAAGGCATCACCACAAACTCGTAATGCCCATAACAAATCTAAAAGGTTGTGTTCGAAATATCCTCCTCTTGAACCTCATCTGATGATATTCACATCTCAAATCAATCTTGGGAAACCAAGATGCCCCCTGAAACTGGTCAAACGATCATCAATCATGGCCAATGGATGGTGGTTCTTTACTATCAACTTGTTTAACTCCCGGTAATCAATGCACATCCGGTGTGAACCATCCTTTTTCTTGAAAAAAAGGATTGACGCTCCCGATGGTGAACAACTCGGTCGAGTGAACCCCTTCCCCAATAGCTCTTGAAGTTGGGAGGATAACTCCTGCATCTCGGGTAGCGCAGGACGATATCGTGCCTTGGCGATTAGTTCTGCCCCCAGAATCAAATTGATCTGGAACTCCACATATTTCTCAGGAGGTATACCCGCTAACTCCACGAGGAAAACACTAGAAAAGTCACATACAATCAGAACATCGGAAACAAAAATGGACCCACTCTCCACAACCCAAGTAGCCCTCACATATGTTAGAAAAACCATACACCCATGCTGCAAACTCTGTCTTTCATTGGCGGATGAACAGAACTTTGATCCCGATCTAGTACCCTCGCTATAAATAGTAAGCACTCCACAACTTGAATCCCAAACCGTCACCACCTTTCACTTGCAGTCAATCAAACCCCCAAATCAGCTCATCCAATCCATCCCCACTATAGCACAGACATCCCCCATCTCTATCTGCAGCAGATCAATTGGAAACTTTACACCAAAAATCTCCAAAACATAGTCACCAAAGACATCGATAGCAAAAACCGCATACTTGTCTGCTATGGAAACCCTTAATGTTCGACTCCAGGGCTCACACCTGAGCTAAAACAGTGACTAAAGGATAAAGACAAAAAAGGATCAACTGATAGTCGAGTCAAATACCACCAATGCAGGCACATATTTAGCGAGAAAAGTACCTACATGAAACACAATATATGCATAAACAGATCAAATCAACAACATAAATAAGGAGATACATACCAGCAACAACTTTGGGTGCTTTGCAGCTCTCTCAGCAGTCAGCTAAAAAGCTCTCCCATGAGATCTCAGAGCCGCGGCCTTCCCTGGCCGACCATCAGTAATACGCAAGTTAGCAGGAGCAGGGGCCTAAGCTGAACCCTAAGTGAGATGAGGAAACCTATACTTCTTGTGGAAAGTCTGGTTTTAATGAAAGAAAACCGAAAATCCCTTAGGGAAATCCTTCGCCACATGCCCCTCCTTGTTGCATTTGAAACAAATCCCCGATCGATAAGCTCCCTCGCAACTCCTACCTCACTTCCCACAAGTGCGGCCCTTCTGTCCTCCTGTTCTAGAATCGGAAGACGTGGCCCGCTTAATCGCCGATTCTGACTACACTGGCCTCCTGTCTCTCCCGTGAGACTCTCTCTCCTCCCTCGTCTGGGTCTCCAGCTCGACTGCCTCCTCCTGGCATTGGTTTGCACCTCAGCCAATGTACGATATGGTGAGTTCACCATGAAATCCTAAATATCCCTCCTCAAAATGCTCATGTACCGTCTCACACGTGCCTGCTTCGTACACACGTGCTCAGGGAAGAATAATGCCTTATCATGGAAAATCCTCGTGATCTTAGTCATTGTCTCTGTCTTCTACTTGAGAGACAAACTCTTGGGCCAATCGTTCCCTCTCCACCTAGGGAACGAACTCATGTCGAAATAGCTTGGTAAACCTCTCCGAAGTCATTACAGCATACTCTTTGGGAGAATAATTAGTCGTCACAAACTTCCACCAGTCCTTCGACCCTAAGCGATGCTGGTTGAGCATGAATCGAACCTTCAGGTTCTCAGGGCATGAACAGGTATAAAAACATCCCTCAACATCAGAGATCCATTTCATCATAGCAATTGGGTCTTGGGTCCTATTAAACGTTGGTGGTTTCGTGTTGTTGAACTCTCAGAATATTAATGAATCACCCCCTGAGGCCTCACACCTGCAAGGGCTACAGTGGTTATGGTAACGGCAGCCTCAGTAACGGAAGCATAGCGCTCGTCCAAAGTCTCGATCAACATGGTCTTAATAGACCTGAACATATATGGGATGGCCTCCTTGATATCTGCGGCCACCTCATCAGCAATGATCATGCGGCTCACATCGTTAGTGGTACTCGGCCTCTCAAGGTTGTTGGAGCTTGAACCTCAGGTAACTACCATATTCTCTGAAACATAAACACGAAAATCATCAAGTACAGGCTAAAACGCACACACAACACTTATACATCCATGCAAGATCCTTAACATCCTAAGAGTCCTTCTTGGGTTGCTTACAGATCAAGTGCTTTTAGTAGTATGGGCCTAATACTACCTTCCACACTAATCCGTATTTATCCTAAGTCGTCCTTATAAGACCCTAAGTCACAAGTACTCTATCCCACATCGATATCTAACTATTATCTCAATAGACTTCTCAAACTAAATATATAGTCACTCATCGTAGACTACACCTCCACTCCATACTGTGTCGTAAAGATCTCAACCATTCTCTCCATCTGCTCAACGCACACCAATCGTACATGATATAGGGCTCGATAGACAGTCGAATAAATGATTCTTCCTTAAGTCCACAACCAAACAATGAACATGAAGATAGGCTAAATCATGCATTCTAAGTCTATAAAGTCTCAACCATGTACAACTAAGTGACATACACATAGCAAATAGCAATAATATATTCAATCAAAGAAACGACCTCCTAGGCTAAGGCATCACGAATCAGGAAACTCTTACTCATAATTCCTAGAGGTGCTTAGCCTGTCATCTAGCATGTAGTTCCAACAACTCTAAAATAACTCATCT
The DNA here is from genome assembly GCF_052625555.1 of Lactuca saligna. NCBI lineage: Eukaryota > Viridiplantae > Streptophyta > Magnoliopsida > Asterales > Asteraceae > Lactuca > Lactuca saligna. The sequence continues at coordinate 144,209,451 of NC_136421.1, read as the reverse complement.
CATAATATAATCAACGAAGGGTATTGTGGGAAATCACCGTTTGGGCACTGGCTGATTGTACACTCTGCTTCGCCCTACTTCCTCTTAAGAGCTCTTTCCTCTTAAGGAATAATCTTCTTAAGAAAATCACCGTTCGGGCTCTGGCTAATTGTACACACTGCTTCGCCCGAATCCCTCAAACCAAGGCTCTGTTAACAACTTGTAACACTGAAAATTTTCAAACAATTTGTTTTTTTTTTTTTTTTTTTTTTTTTTTTTTTTTTTTTCATTTTTAAGATTCTTAAAAACATAGTTTTTAACACCATCTCATGTCAATTAAAATTGTTAATACATAACATTATAAAAAAAGTCAGAAAATCCCAGAATCCACAAATATTCCAATTAGCAGAAAAGTGTGTACAATCATGTTGGTGCCTTCCCGTGATCCTAAGATGTACCTGAAACACATTTACATCAACACTATAAGCACAAATCTTAGTGAGTTCCCCAAAATACCATATACACAAATAATTAGCCTCTCATGGCTATATCTCGATAAGGACCCTCCGGTCATGTGTCTTAGTGAAGAACTTCTGGTCTTACGTCTCGGTATGGACCCTCCAATATAACTCAATATATACACAGAATAAAATAACAACATAAGTCACAAAGATAGAATGCATAATAACACATGCTTCAGTATAAGCAAATAAGACCCTCTGGTCAAAAATACATATATAACCCTCCAACCGATAACATGAATAAGACTCATAGGTCACACATAAATCACCACACAGGTAAGTATAGTAAGAAGACTCACCTTACGCAACAAAGTAAATAAGTCTCGTACCCGAACTGCCAGTCTAGACTTCGCCAAAAAAACGTCACAATATAACACTAATTAATATTAATAATATCATAGTGCTAGAACGAGTCTCTCAACTAAATCTCAAAAGGGTAAATAGACCATTTTGCCCCTCCTTGGCTATAAGTCTACAATTTGACCTAGAACTCAATTATCAACGAAAGTCAACCCCCCAACGAGTACACTGGCCGTACAACCCCATTAGCAGACTAGTGTGTACAATCATGTCGGTGCCTTCCCGCGATCTTGAGATGTACTTTCAACACATTTACATCAACACTATAATCACGAAGCTTAGTGAGATCCCCAAAATACCGCATACACAAATAACTAGCCTCTCATGGCTATATCTCGATTAGGACCCTCCGATCATGTGTCTCAGTGAAGATCCTTCGGTGTTACGTCTTGTCACAACTACCAAATTTAGGGTTGAGATCGTGACTCTTGTTCAAATAACCCCTCTATGTAACCTTATTTCATTAGGCTATTGAAGTCCAAAATTTCAATGTTATTGGAATTTACATGAGTGTATATTTAGAATCAAGATGAAACATCCTCATGCAAGTCCAAAACTATATCTAACAGCTAAGTCCAATCATTTTGGGCCTTAGCCCAAGGATTCTCAGCCCAACACCCTATTGGACCAAAACTTTATCTTTGGGCCTTATTGGGCCGAAAACCCTTTCATGGGCCTTGTTAGGCCGAAACCTCTATTGGGCCTTCCATTGGGCCGAAAACCATTCCTTAGGTCTTATTGGGCTGAAAACTCCTACCTTTGGGCTCTAATGGACCGAAGACTCTTATTGGGCCAAGCCAAAAATCGAAACCCACTCTTTTGGGCTACCCTTTGGGCCAAGAACCCTAGGGTTCGATTATGGTTTAACCAAAAAAAAGAGGAAATGAATGGGATAAAAGAGTTGCCACCTCACAATCGTCTCCCATACAACAAGGCTATAATGCTCCATAAATCTATGTAACTCTCACATCAAATATCAAATAGGTCAACTTATTTCTTCCTCCTTCTCTTATCTCTCGGCCAAACATCCCCAAACCCTCACCAAAATGTCATTTTTCACTGCATTCTACTCTCAAGAACACCCTTCCATTCTCTCCCTAAGCTCATAAACTTGGTAAGTGCTCTTGTTAACCTCAAGTATTCTTACATCTTTCCAAACTAAAACTTTTGTTTACACACTTTTTTGTGTGTTAAACTCTTAGAATACTTGAAAATTTTGAGAACATCATCAAGAGGTGTAAGGCTAAGCTCGAAAATCTCATCACTCTCCTTTCTTTCTACCACACGAAATCAACCAAGGTGAGCTTCATACCCCACTATTTTTTGTTTTTTCATACTCTTGGGGGGGGGGGGGATATAAGTAAAATCTCGTTTAACTAATAGATAATTGCATGTACCGGTGTGTAATGTGTTCAACCTCTAGGTATTTGCATGAACATGGAATTTATCTTATAATACTTAATAAAAATCATGAAAAATGTGTTTGTTAACATATATATTGCATGAAAACTTGAGGGTAAGGGTTATACCCACAAAAATAGCAAAAATGAGTGTTTGTTTCAAACATGTATAACTTAAACTTAAGCATTTGTTTTCACCAGAAAAGTTATGGTCCATTCATGGACTCTTTTTTCCATCTTAGAACACTAGGTGTGAGACCCGTGTAATACACGGGTTTTTTTTTTTTTTTTTTTTTTTTTAAAAAAAAATTAATATATTTTGTTAAACATTAAATGTTTAATAATTTACAAAATTGAATTTGGAAAGAATATCAATATTAATTGTGAATAAACCAATTTTTTTGCAAGGTTTCTACATTTTATCGTGAATTCAAAATGGATTGTCCGAAAATTATGTTTTTCAATTAAGAAAATTGATTTGAATTGAAATTGAATTTAATACATTAAGGGACAAATTATGTGAGGATTTATGGAGATATTTAAGTTTCCTTATTTTGTTTATTATATTTTTAGATTAGATTTTTTTTTATAATTTAATAATAAAGCCAAAAAAAACCACAATTTGCCAAGTGGATTTAAATGAAATTGAAAAAATTTAAAAAATGACATGTGTCATATTGAATTAGGTGATGACATGTGGCAAAAAAACCTTCATTTATTAAGTAGGATAATATTTTTCAAAACTGTTTAATATAAAAATGTTTCAGGTTTATACCTTACTAAGAACTACTCACATGCCTTCATACGATTTTTCTATAATTTTTGGCGATTTTTACAATATTACCTATCATTTCAAGAATGATTTCGGACCAGTCTATGAAGATGAATATTTTCACACTGGTTTGAGGCCATTAAAAATTATAATAAAAATTATGAACAAAGTAGACTCATTTTCCAAACTCGCAAAGTTTATGGGTCTGAATTTCAATATACGATGATTTTTCTATAATTTTTCTAACAATAGGGACATAAAAGTCAAAAACAAGAAATTGTTTTGTCATACTAAAAGCTCTTATACTTGTGTTAGATGTAAATATATATATATATATATATATATATATATATATATATATATATATATATATATATAACATCTTGACATGTTAAATTATATGTATTTATATATACGATTATATAAATTGTCTTGACAAATTAACATAGTAAACTATAATCGATATAGGTTGGAGGTCTCAAACCACACTTTCAAAGGACTCATACTTATTTAAAGGCAGAATTATTTTATTTTGCAAGTAAGACGAAGTCATAATTCATGTATATCTGTTAAGGATCTTCTGAGACATTCCTTCACCGTACCTACCTAGCGTACACCATAAGTCATGGAGTTATAACGAGAGTCACCTTAAGGGAGAGCGAGGTAATTGTGTATAGATCTATACAGGGTTGACACCCCACACTTGAATTGTTTGCTACAGGTAGACGAGGCTCATCTAGGGTGACAAATATCGTACCGAAACCTACGCCTGAAAAGCATCATGACATGCATTTTAGTCGTATCAAGCATGGTTATAGCGACTTACATTAGGAATAACAATACGATTTTGGTTTACGGGAAGCTTACACTTCATCGGTTTTCTTAAACTATCAAGCTGTAAAAAAAATTCATGTATTCTATCTCTTACACTTTCGGTCTTAGGGTTTAAGACTACAGTCTTTTTTACATCATAAAATATGGGATTCTCTGGGAACGTTCACTTTACTTTTACAAACAAAAGAAAACAAAGGACATGCATGCATATATATTCACGGTTTTAGAATGAGACTTACAAACAATTTTCATAGAAAATATCATATTTTCTGAAAGTACTACGAAAACTATTCTAAACAAGTACATAAACCATTTTTATACAAAAATACTTATGAACCCACCAACTTTTTAGTTGATGCTTTTCCAAACGACTTTTATTCTCAAGGATCTAGTAATAGGTAATCAACTCTGCTACGAGATCAAGTGGTGCAACCTTATGAAATTTTACTTATTGTCACTTTTGTGTAACTGATGAAAAAATACAATATGTAAACAATGTATGTTTGTAATTTCAATGTATGCCACTTGGAAATGCTATGTTTCATTCATATTCAATTGTTACGGCACTACACAATGACGTCATCCACCCTCGGACGTTTCAACCGTCATGTTTCGGGGGTGTGACACGTCTCGGTATGGATCCTTCGGTCATAAATCAATATATACACAGAATAATATAACAACATAAGTCACAAAGATAAAATGCATACTAACACGTAGTTCAATACAAGCAAATAAGACCCTCCGGTCTTAGGGTTTAAGACTACAATCTTTCATACATCAGAAAATATGGGATTCTCTGGGAACGTTCACTTTACTTTTACAAACATAATAAAACTATGGACATGCATGCATATATTCATGTTTTTAGAATGAGACTTACAAACAATTTTCGTAGAAATATTGGATATTCTGAAAGTACTACGAGAACTATTCTAAACAAGCACATAAACCATTTTTATACGAAAATGCTTATGAATCCACCAACTTTTTAGTTAACGCTTTTCCAAATGACTTGTGTTCTCAGGGATCCAGTAACAGGTAATTGCTCTGCTACGAGATCAAGTGGTGCAACCTTATGAAAGTTTTCTTATTATCACTTTTGTGTAACTGATGAACAAGTACAATATGTAAACAATGTAAGTTTATATTTTCAATGTATGTCATTAGTAATGCTATGTTTCATTTATATTCAATTGTTATGGTACTACACAATGACGTCATCTGCCCCTAGACATTTTCGCCATCATGGTTCGGGGGTGTGACAGATTGGTATCACAGAGTTGTTTATAGTGAACTAGTATATCAAACCATACAAGATATACAACTATAAATACAATGGGACTAAAACACTCTGACTAAAACTATACATTAAAATTTTAAGTATTTTATAAAAGTATATATATATATATATATATATATATATATATATATATATATATATATACCTATCAGAACGGTGTGATAATAAGAACAAAGCAAAAGCATTTAGATGTTGGATACTACAATCAAACCTAGACAATTATGTAATCATATCTAGGATAAATATAGCCTGATCAACTATATTTATTTGATATACGACTAACATGTGTTTAGGAGTGACAGCTGTTTTGCAACAAGTCTAAAACTTACCAAATGTACATGCAAAGAGACATTAGAATCAAATATGAAGTTTAAAAATACTATAAGAGTATTTTAGGATACCATATAACCCTCGCACATAAACCTTCTACACATTTTTCACCCTCTATTCTCGCGTAGTCAACATGGTCGAGTTTCACCACGAAGACCCTTACTACCCTGTCGTAGTGGCCAACAAATGGATCAAGGAGGAGCTAGAAGAGGTTCAAGGGGAGAACCCATAAGTGGGTTCTGAAGAATACCAAGAAATGGACTACGAGGGCGAGAATTATGATGAGGAGTCAGACGAGGATGAAGGCACCGGAGGGATCCGTAGTGAGCCTTACCCTTTAAGAGCAATACCAAACCAACATGCAGAGTAGGAGGACCCTACCGGTAATCTATGCTCCCTAGAGGAAGAAGCAGCCACCATGAGGCAACAACTCATTGCAGCCGAAGCGAGCGCATTCCTAGCAGAGCAGAGGGCGGAAGAGGCCGCTCGTGAAATTAGTGAAATGTCTAAGCACCTTGTGCGTTATTTCAGCATATGAGTGCCACTACATGACTCGCACTATATCTTAGGTTTATTATATATTCTGTTACAAGTAGTATTAGTAAATCACGAGAGCTACGCCCTCCAAAAACCTATGTAATCCAAATCAACTCATTATACTGATATCTGTATTCCCTTTTGTTAATCTTAATAATCGTCAAATACCTACTACTACTTATTACAAAAAAATACATCAAAGGAATGTAGATCGAAAACATTTAGAACCATGCACCAAAACATGTGACTTATAAGCGTGCATACCTAAATGTATATCTATAAATACAGATGAGATACAACTAGAAATGACCATAGTTACTTACGAAATCACTTATCATCATGAAACATAATCATGTCTTCGCTTGGAGAGAACTAGTACACCGGAGAAACACCAATCCTACAAATAGACTCCGCTACATTCGAAGACGATGTAACAGCAGCAGTGACAGCCGTCATGGCACAACTCAATGCTAACAACACAAAAAAGAATGGATTCGATGCCGAAAATTCCAATCGTAGTAATAAACAAGGGCACCAAAAATGACTGCCTACCAGGACACCCCAAACCACAAGCCTAAGAACAAGAAACAAAAGTCTTGGACAAAGAAAGGGAGTAGCTCAACCCAAGGACCTACCAAGAGGCAACAACCGATAGCAACCCATACCCCCACTAACCCTACCAACTCAACACTAAGAACATCATATGTTGGGATTCGCTCAAAATGCAACAAGTGAGGTTTTCATCACTATGGAGCCTGCCGAGATTTACGCTGCAAGGATTACAACAGGAGGAGGCACACCACCCGTTTTTGCAGGGCACCGGCACAACCAATCTCCCAGGTCCTCGACGTTAGAATAAGCCCAACCTGTTATGGGTGTGGTGGACCTGGACACTTCAGGATGGATTGTCCAGTAACAAGGAACTCCGACGGGGATGGAAGAGTGTTGATGATCACCGCAGGAGAGACCCTCCCATAATCGCCTTTGAGCAACAATATGTTTTCCCAATAAAGGTATTTAAAATATTTAGTAAATAATTACAAATTACTCTCTCGTCCAAACGAACCATATCATTCATATAAAAACTAAGGGTCCTTGCAGGTGAGCTATGATGGCTTAATGTATGCATTAGGGTCATATATAATTGAGATTTTAAAGGCTTAGAGTGTGTCATTTTGCCTTTTTTACTGTTCCTTGTTTGGTTGTGGGTTTAGGGCAGAGTACCCCAGTTGGCGGTCTTACCAATCTTAATTATACATGACTTGTATACACTAAGCAATTATAGATGGCCTGGTGGGGACCATACTATGAAATTTCATCACTAATAATCAGAGCAATCACACTGCTAGTACTCGCTAAACGCAATACAAAATATTCGTAGTAGTAATAATAAGGATGAAACTAGTAACATTAAAAACGGGTACATAGAACATACTATCATTCCAAACAACCATCCCTTCCAAATTAATCCAACATATGTTACAACAAGATGCCCAACAGAGTCAATTGACATGGGCTGGTTTGATCCTCACCATACAAATTTCATATGCCACAAAGAGACCCTTCTCTTTAACCAATCGATTAATGAAACCCTTACAACTTATAACGACAAATCCCCGAATCATCCTTGACATCTAGACTCCTAAGTACCTATATAAGAAATACCACACTCCTCCTAGCCACAACAGAATTTGGAAACAAAAAGCAAAAACACCTCAAAGGAACCTCAGAGGTTTATAACCTCCCCGAGATATTCCAGAAGTCCTTTCGGAAGTATCATATGTGTGTCAAGATGAGTTCGGAACCGATTCGACCCTTAGAACCATTCCTATAACAAAAACCCCAAATACCACTTAGCACCAACACAAAATAAGATGTTGCCCGGTCAATAGGATGACCCAAAAAGTAAGGAAATTATCAAACCAAGCTGTTAACCCTAGAGGGCACCCGTCTAACTCGTAAAAGGGAAGGGCTAGTTTTTATAGGACCATTAATGACCAAGGGTCAAGCAAACCTATCATCAAGGACAAGTATCCTCCATTCCAAACTGAAGACTCCTCCAAACAACCTTAAAGAAACAATCAAATGTCGACATTCCACTAGCTTAGAGTTACGTAGGAAGAAGCCCTAAGGCAACCTAGGATTCATAGGGCCAGCTGCACCATATGCAACATTAATTTCAGTGACAATAGCGTTCGCCTTAAGGTTTAGAGACACTACTTTTGGGGGGTCGAGTACACAATCCTCATTAGCCACTACCATCCATTCGCCTCACCCTATGGGACACAAATGAAGACCACCCCTACGTTGGGATGATATGACCAACACATGACTAGCCAAAGGTCAAGTTGCCCTACGACACTGTAACTGGCCTCGAACATAACAAAGAGGCAATCGAAGAGAATCATATAAATTCGAGCACGACTAGAGACATCTAGAAACATACAAAAGAGCCATGCAATTAAGCGACGAAAGCCATTGGAATCCCAAGTCAATCATCATGCAATGCTAAAAGTCCACACTTGGAAATAGGAAAGAATAGGAAATTGAACCCGAGATATTTCAGACCATTGAAATCCTTGCTAGGATTGGTCTGGTGGCTTATAAACTCCAGCTACCTCCTGAACTTAGTAAAGTACAACTGTCATTCATGCATCCAATCTAAAGAAATGCTTATCTGACAAGGATCTTGTTGTCCAGTTTGACTAAATTGAAGTTGATGAACACCATCACTGGGTCAAGGAACCCGTAGAAATAATGGATGGAGAAGTGAAGCGATTGAAACAAAGCCGCATTCCCACCAGGACGGTTCGATGGAGTGCCAAACGAGGGCCAGTGTTCACCTGGGAACGTGAATACCAAATGCTACACAAGTACCCCCATCTCTTCTCTAGTTCTTACGGGCTACTCTAGAATGAATTTCGGGATGAAATTCCCTTTAACAGGGGGGGATGATGTCACAACTAGCAAATTTAGGGTTGAGATTGTGACTCTTGTTCAAACAACCCCTCTATGTAACCTTATTTCATTATGCTATTAAAGTCCAAAATTTAGAATCAAGATGAAACAACCTCACACAAGTCCAAAACTCTATCCAATAGCTAAGTCCAATCAATTTTGGGCCTTAGCCCAAAGGTTTCTCGTCCCAACAACCTATTGGACCAAAACTTTATCTGTAGGCCTTATTCGGCCGAAAACCCTTTCCTAGGCCTTGTTAGGCCGAAAACATCTATTGGGCCTTACATTGGGCCAAAAAACATTCCTTAGGCCTTATTGGGCTGAAAACTCCTACCTTAGGCTCTAATGGACCGAAGACTCCTATTAGGCCAAGCCAAAAATTGAAACCCAAACTTTTAGGCCACCCTTTAGGCTGAGAGCCCTAGGGTTCAAATATGGCTTAACGAAACACAAAAAAAAAAAAAAAAACAAAAAAAAGAGGAAAAGAATGGGATAAAAGAGTTGCCACCTTACAATTGTCTCCTTTACAACAAGACAATAATCCTCCATATATCTATGTAACTCTCACATCAAATATCACAAAAGTCAACTTCTTTCTCCCTCCCTCTCTTATCTATCGGCCAGACTTCCCGATACCCTCACCAAAAGGTCATTTTTCATTCCATTCTACTCTCAAGAACATCCCTCCCTTCTCTCCTTAAAACTATCGTGTGTGTGGGTGTTCTCGAAAGGATCTTCTCCAAAATCTCTTAAACTTGGTAAGTGATATTGTTAACATCAAGCATTCGTACATCTTTTCAAACTAAAACTCTTGTTTACACACTCCGTTGTGCGTTAAACTCGTAGAATCCTTGAAAATTTCGAGAACATCATCAAGAGGTACAAGGCTAAGCTCGAAAATCTAATCACTCTCCTTTCTTCCTACTACAAGAAATCAACCAATGTGAGCTTCATACCGCACTATTTTTCATGTTTTCGTACTCTTTGGGGGGAGGGGGGGGAATACAAGTCAAATCTCATTTAACCAATGGATAATTGCATGTACCGGTGTGTAATGTGTTTAACCTTTGGGTATTTGCTTGAACATGGAATTTATCTTATACAAGTTCATAAAAATCATGATAAATGTGTTTGTTAACATATATGTTTCATGAAAACTTGTGGATAAGGGTTATACCCTCAAAAATAGAAAAAATGAGTGATTGTTTTAATCATGTATAACTTAAACTTAGCCCTTAGTTTTCCATAGAAAAGTTTATGGTCCATTTATGGACTGTTTTGACCATCTTGAACTTAGTATTTGTCAAATATGTTTAATATGAAAATAGTTCAGATTTATACCTTTCTAAGGACTAGTTGCATGGATTCATACGCGTTTTCTACAATTTTTGGCGATTTTTTACAAAATTGTCTATCATTTCGGGAATGATTTCGGACAAGTCTGTGAAGATAAATATTTTCACACTAGTTTAAAGCCATTAACAATTATAATAAAAGTTATGAACAAATTATACTCATTTTTCAAACTCTCAGAGTTTACGGATCCGAATTTCGACTTATGATGATTTTTCTATAATATTTCTAGAAACAGGGACAGAAAAGTCAAAAACAAGAAATTGTCTTTATCATACTAAAAGCTCTTAGACTCGTATGTAAGTTTATATGATATATATACTTTTAAAACATCTAGACATGTTAACTTATATGTATTTATATATACGATTATATAAATTGTCTTGACAAATTAACATAGTAAAGTATAGTCGATATAAAGGAAGAATTATTTTATTTTGCTAGTAAGACGGAGTCATAGTTCACGTATATCTGTTAAGGCTCTTCTAAGACATTCCTTCACCATACCTACCTAGCATACACCATAAGTCCTGTAGTTATAACCAGAGTCACCTGGAGGGAGATCAAGGTAATTGTGTATAGATCTATACAAGGTTGACTCCCCACACCTGAGTTGTTTGCTACATGTATACGAGGATCGTCTAGGGTGACAAATATCTTACCGAAACCGATGCCTGAAAAACGTCATGACATGGATTTTAGTCGCATCAAGCATAGTTATAGCGACTCACATTGGGAATAACAATATGATTTTGGTTTACGGGAAGCATACACTTCATCGGTTTTATTAAATTATAAAGCTGCAAATTATTGTTTTTCAAGTATTCCGTCTCTTACACTTTCGGTCTTAGGGTTTAAGACTATAGTCTTTCTTACATCTGAAAATATGAGATTCTCTGGGAACGTTCATTTTACTTTTACAAACAAAAGAAAAAAAAGGACATGCATGCATATATATTCACGGTTTTAGAATGAGACTTACAAACAATTTTCATGGAAAATATCGGATTTTTTGAAAGTACTACGAGAACTATTCTAAACAAGTACATAAACCATTTTTATACAAAAACACTTATGAACCCACCAACTTTTTAGTTGATGCTTTTCCAAACGACTTTTATTCTCAACGATCAAGTAACAGGTAATCAACTCTGCTACGAGATCAAGTGGTGCAACCTTCTGAAATTTTACTTATTGTCACTTTTGTGTAACTGATGAACAAATACAATTTGTAAACAATGTAAGTTTGTAATTTCAATGTATGCCACTTGTAATTCTATGTTTCATTCATATTCAATTGTTATGGTACTACACAATGATGTCATCCTCCCCCAGACATTTCAACCGTCATGTTTCGGGGGTGTGACACGTCTTGGTATGGACCCTACGGTCATAACTCAATATATACACAGAATAATATAACAACATACGTCACAAAGATAGAATGCATACTAACACGTATTTCAATACAAGCAAATAAGACGCTCCGGTCAAAAATACAAATATGACCCCACGGTCGATAACATGAATAAGACCCTTCGGTCACACATAAATCACCACACATGTAAGTAGAATGAGAAGACTCACCTCACACAGCAAAGTAAATAAGCCTCGTAGTCGAACTGCCGGTCTAGACTCTACCTAAAATATGTCACAATATAACTCTAATTAATATTAATAACCTCGTAATGCTAGGCCGAGCATGTCAAGTAAATGTTAGAAGTGTAAAAAGAACATTTTCCCCTCCTTGGCCAAAAGTCCGCAAATTGATCTAGAACTCAAAAGTCCAGGAAAGTCAACCCCCAACGAGTATGATGATCCTACAACTCCTTACGCTAGACGTACTATTGGCTAAGCATGCGACGAGGGTTTTTACTCTACGTTGCGTGTAGCTGGGGTTCGCACAACGTATTCCTTGGACTCCTACTTCTTATTTCTTTTGGTCTTCACCCTTTAAGACTAGCATTCCAACTATAGATCTAATCTAGGTAAAGCCTGTCATTCCATAAAGTTGTTGGCTTTAAGCCTTTGCATGGCTAGACTAGACCTAATCCCAAAAAGCCTAACTTTCTCAACACAAAAGACCATACAACTCATGCATGGAGAGATTTAGATGTCCAAGCACTCATTTTTATGGATTAGAACAGTCTAAAACATCTAAAAGGACAGGAGAATAGCCCCGGAGTTCACCAAACTCACAAAGTTCCATACTTGGGACATAAAACCCTAAAAGGAGCCAAAACAAGAACTAAAACAAACAATGAGAAAATTTTGAACTTGATACCGCTGGAAGATGCACCAACTGTCTAAGAGCTAGAAACGCCAACTATCCCTCCTTCAAGGCTTCTTCTCCACTAAAAGTTTCACAAGAACACTCAAATAAGCCATAAACACTCACACAATCTAGAGGATGGGATTAGGGTTTTGAGGAGCTTGGAGGCTGATAATGGTGGCTGGAAATGAGGTCCTCATGTTACAAATTATGACATTCAAAGTCAGTAATAAATGTATGTTGAAAACGCATGTCATGTATGTATGTCTTAATTGTTGGTTATAATGGTATGTTGTAATTTTTATGATAGACAAAATGTTTGGCATTTTCGTTTATGACATGACTTTCAATGATAAACATTTATCAATTATCTATAGGCATTTATGACCGGCATTGTTTGTTAAGAAAATGCTTTCTGCTAGAAGTGTGAGTTAAATTTGATTAAGAATAAATCTCCTTGTAATTATAAATTCATTTGTTGGTTGAGTGCCGTAATTGTCCATTCATTTTTTGTAATTTTAAATTTGCTTATTCTTAATTTGATAAGTTAGTTTTTTAATACACCCACCGCTTCAAAAAAAATACAATAACAACATAATCCATTTAATATTTTCCAAAATAAAAACTACATACTTAAATTCTATCAGAAATTTTAATGCTAGCGATAGCATAATCGTGAATGACAAGACTAACGGCAAAATTTAATATTTGAGATTGATGCACGACAGCGATGGGAAAATCTTAATCTCTTCAAATGGTGGTCGAAAACTCAACATCCTTAATATTATAAGGCAAAATCAATACTTAATGCTTTATTATGACCAATTTAAGGACAAAACTTCTTGTTTGAGATTGATGGACGAAAGCGATTGGTAAATCTAAATCTCTTCGTATTGTGGTCGAAAACTTCACATCCATAATAATTTAAGAATTAAATAAATATTAAAAAAATCGTTAGAAAATTTGTCTCTATAGGACATTAGCTAGCTAGCATTTGTTACTACCACGCCCTTCATGCATAAATTGGCTTCAATAGTGTGTTGCTAGTTATTGGTTACAAGCACCAAATGGAATAAACAGCCGCCCAGAAAAACAACTCTGAAACTAGTATATCCTGATCTTATATTATTGGTAGTCATTTAGAAAGTAGTTTTATATGATTGAAAACAAACCAGTAACAGTAATCCTGCTTATTCATGTACATGGGAAATTATTTTCCATTTGGGTATAAAATGTGATTTATAAATGTTAACATATATAAAATGATGATAATTATACGATATCAAGTGTACCATACAAATATCAAAATGATGTTTTTCATCCGAACAACTATATATCATAGAGGCATATGAAAAAAAGGTTTGAAAATTAACTTGGTTGATACGAAACCATATAAATTCATACGTTTAAAGAAGGATAACCTTGTTATTTATTACACACATTGTATGATGTTAATGGTAAGAATATATAAAATTTGCAAGTAAAAACCACAATAAATACAATAAAAATTTGCAATGTGTGTATAATTAGGAATAAAGAGTAGTGTAAATCAGTTACTGCTAATTCTACAAACTTATTAAACCATTAAGCGATGTTGATAATAAAAACATATAAATTTTGTGAGATAATACCCCAATAAATACAATAACGTTCAAATAAAAAATAACATTAATAAAAAGGAAAACTATAAAAAAGACTTTAGGTAAGTGACAAAAAATATAACTTTAAAATATAAAAAAAAAAAAAAAAAAAAAATACTAAAATCACAACTTATAAAATAACAATAATTTAAATTTAAAATTATAAATAATAAAAACTTTTAGATAATTTCTTGAAGTATAAAAATGAAAATATGTTACCATCAAAGTCAAAATCTCTATTTTTAAAGAGACTTTTTTATATCTTTTATTATATGTGAAAGCAAGTGAATTTATTTAGTTTTAACCATATTTAGAACTGAAAAAACAGAAAATGAACAATAACTTTGTCAAAGAAATATATATATATATATATATATATATATATATATATATATATATATATATATATATATATATATATATATATATATATATATATATATATATATATATTAAGATTCAACAAATATTTATGTTTGTTTTTTAAGTTATGCTGATCATATCACTTATAATAAATCTATTTATCTTACTACATCATAACAACATAAAAATATGCTTCTTTTAACAAGATTAACTCTTATTAACATATATTAAGTAATAGTGTACGGCAATCAGCCCATACATAACAACCATACGTTACGATTTAGTTGGCCTGACAACATGGACTAGACTGGCTCTCTATAGTCGGACACGTCTAGGAATGCATACAAAAGAGCATCACCCTCACGTGTGTAATAACGGAAATTTTCAAAACAGTTTTTCCTTTTTCAAACAACATAAACCATCATTTAATATTCGGAAATCACATGTATAACAATTGTCATCGTAACAAAATACACCCCAAGATCATAAAACAATTCTTCCGTCAGTGTGTACAGATCACGTCGGCGCCTTCCCACGGTCCTCGCTAGTACCTGAAACACATAACACAACAACTGTAAGAATAAATGCTTAGTGAGTTCCCCAAAATACTACTTACGCACATATGCTATTCCGGGCCCTGACCTTTCGGTCCATATGTCTCAAAGGACTTTCGTCCCGACTCGGTAAATCTTCCGGTCCTACCCGCGTCAACCTTACGGTCCACATTACAACGCCTTCCGGCCCATAACATATACGCCTTCCGGCCCATAACATAATGCCTTCCAGCCCATATCAAGCATAGCATACATAGCACATACAAACGGTTAACTTATCATATACAATGCATACAACTCATAGCATGTCCGACCTTCCGGTCACACAATAAAACCCTTCCGGGTACAATATAGTGAGAAACTCACCTCATGGAAAGTCTAGAATCTCGCGTGCTCGCTATCTGCGTATCCCAACCCCGCATAATCATAACGAAATATCATTTTAATTAATATAGACTTCCACAACTAGACTTTACCCTTATTAACATTCCTCAGAGGGGTAAAAGCCCATTTTACCCTTCCATGACTCAAAGTCCACATGTTGACCAAAACCCTAAAAGTCAACAAAAGTCAACATTCACAGTACGCGGGGCGTACGGACTCATGTACGCGGGGCGTACATTGCCAATCCACCATCGGGGGTCTCCACCCAGTACATTGCACGTACTGGGAGTTACGCCCAGCGTAATGCTCAGATCCAGCCACTCTTCATTTTTGGTCTTAAATGGTTCAGACACTTCTTCAACTTCTAGATCCGGCTCTCTTTAAGCCTCCTTACCCATAAAGTCGAAACCTTTAAGCCTTGGCATGGCTGTAAAGGCTCCTACTCTCCTTAATACCTTTCCATTTAAACTCAAAAGATCTAGATCTCATGCATGGCTAATCATTCACGTCCAAGATTACATTTTTATGAATCTACAACTCAAATGGACCAGAAATATAATGGATCTAAGCTAATGGAGACTATTTGCTCATAAAGTCTCCATCTTTGGGACCAAAACCCTAGAAAATGGTCCATAAAGCATACCACAAGAACTATAAGTCAAGATCCAAACTTTTTACCTTAGAAAGAGGTTCCAACCTTTACTATTCACGGATCTACACTTGAACACCAACTTCTAGCCTCCACAATGGAATCCTCTTCTCCTTTTCTACCTTGAAATGACACCACCAAGCTTAGAACACTCACAAACAACCTATGAACGAAGGAACAACTCTCTTAGGGTCTCTTTCTGAAAGATGGTGGCTGAGAAACCAAGCCATCTCATTCCTTTTATAGCCAATCCACAAAATTAGGGTTTTTTGGGTCTGGACCAGTTACGCCCAGCGTACCCGGGGGATGATGCGTTTAAATGAAGCGCGCGAGTACGCGCAGCGTACTCCTTGTACGCCCAGCGTACTCGCCCAACACAAAAGCCCAAAAGACAATATATCAAAAATGAAGGTCTAATTAAAGGTACCTGAATTTCGGGCTGTTACAATTCTCCCCAACTAGAACCACACTTCGCCCCCGAAGTCTTATACCAAAAACAATTCCGGATACTGCTCTCGCATCTCAGACTCGGATTCCCATGTTAGCTCGGACCCCTTCCGATGTTGCCACTGCACTTGCACCAAGGGTACTTCCTTGTTCCTCAGAACCTTAACCTTTCGATCCCTAATTGCCACTAGTTTCTCAACATAGTTCAGGCCTGCATCCACCTGAATATTATCTAATGGTACCACTGCCGACTTGTCGGCAATACATTTCCTCAACTGAGACACATGAAAGGTGTTGTGGATCTGACCCAACTCAGCAGGTAGATCCAACCGGTAGGCTACCCTGCCTACCCTAGCAATTACCCTAAAAGGTCCAATATATCGAGGTCCTAACTTGCCCCTCTTCCTGAATCGTATCTCTCCTTTCCAAGGAGAGACCTTTAAGAGCACAAGGTCACCAACCTGAAACTCGAGCTCGGACTGATGCCTGTCCGCATAACTCTTATGGCGACTCTGAGCAGTCAACAATCTCTACCTGACCTACTGTATCTACTCGGTCGTCTGAAGCACAATCTTCGTACTACCCATTACCTGCTGCCCCACCTCTCCCCAGCAGATGGGGGTTCGACACCTCCTCCCATACAACAGCTCAAAGGGTGGCATACCAATGCTCGAATGATGGCTGTTGTTGTACGAAAACTCTGCTAAGGGTAAATAGGTGGCCCAACCATAATGCCTCTGAAATACAACATAAAAATATCAGAGACTCAATCAAGCATACTCGTACTCGATAACGCAACCCTACTCAGCCTCCGATACCCAAAGGATTCTTACTTGGGTTGCCCATTGATCCGGTGTTTTTAGTAGTACGGGCCTTATACTACCGACTACACCACATCAGTATTCACCCCAAGTCCTCCTCCTTGGACCCCGGATCACGACTACTCTATTCTTGCTATGCACTGGCTATTTACTCGCTCTCAAAGCATCTCATAACAGCAGGTTCCCCCTAGGCTAAGACATCACAAATCAGGCCACTATAGTCCTAATATGAATACCTAGTCTACTATAGCATGCATAACATATCATAATGTATCTCATAACACATATTGTAAGGATATTTTGGGGATTTTACCGTTCAGCCGCTGGCTGACCGTACACATTGCTTCTCCTTTGGTTGTACAAAATCTCTTATAATTTTTTTATGCCTTTCTTAAATGAAATTTTTTCTCAAATCCTCGGTTTGACTTCAGTTACGCCCGAAGGTGCATCCGAATCTCTCAAACCAAGGCTCTGATACCAACTTGTAACAACGAAAATTTTCAAAACAAATTTTCATTTTTCAAACAACATTCACATCATTTAATATTCGGAAATCACATGTATAACAATTGTCATCGTAACAAAATACACCCCAAGATCATAAAACAATTCTTCTGTCACTGTGTACAGATCATGCCGACGCCTTCCCACGGTCCTCGCTAGTACCTGAAACACATAACACAACAACTGTAAGCATAAATTCTTAGTGAGTTCCCCAAAATACTACTTACGCACATATGCTCTTTCGGGCCTTGACCTTCCGGTCCATGTGTATCAGAGGACTTCCGTCCCGACTCGGTAAACCTTCCAGTCCTACCTGTATCAACCTTACCGTCCATATTACAACGCCTTCCGGCCCATAACATATACGCCTTCCGGCCCATATCAAGCATAGTATACATAGCACATACAAATGGTTAACTTATCATATACAATGCATACAACTCATAGCATGTCCGACGTTCCGGTCACACAATAAAACCCTTCTGGGTATAGTATAGTGAGAAAACTCACCTCGTGGAAAGTCTAGAATCTCGCGTGCTCGCTATCTCTGAATCCTAACCCCGCCTAATCATAACAAAATACCATTTGAATTAATATAGACTTCCACAACTAGACTTTACCCTTATTAATATTCTTAAGAGGGGTAAAAGACCATTTTACCCTTCCTTGACTCAATGTCCACATGTTGACAAAAACCCTAAGAGTCAACAAAAGTCAACATTCACAGTATGCGGGGTGTACGAACTCATGTACGCCCAACGTAATGCTCAGATCCAGCCACTCTTCATTTCTGGTCTTAAATGGTTAAGACACCTCTTCAACTTCTAGATCCGACACTCTTTAAGCCTCCTTACCCATAAAGTCGAAACCTTTAAGCCTTGGCATGGCTGTAAAGGCTCCTACACTCCTTAATACCTTTCCATTTAAACTCAAAAGATCTAGATCTCATGCATGGCTAATCATTCACATCCAAGATTACATTTTTATGAATCTACAACTCAAATGGACCAGAAATATGATGGATCAAAGCTAATGGAGACTATTTGCTCATAAAGTCTCCATCTTTCGGACCAAAAGCCCAGAAAATGGTCCATAAAGCATACCATAATAACTACAAGTCAAGATCCAAACTTTTTACCTTATAAAGAAGCTCCAACCTTTGCTATTCATGGATCTACACTTGAACACCAACTTCTATCCTCCATAATGGACTCCTTTTCTCTTTTGCTACATTGAAATGACACCACCAAGCTTTGAACACTCACAAACAAGCTATGAACGAAGGAACAACTCCCTTAGGGTCTCTTTCTGAAAGATGGTGGCTGAGAAACCAAGCCATCCCATTCCTTTTATAGCTAATCCACCCAATTAAGGTTTTTGGGTCTGGACCAGTTACGCCCAGCGTAATCTTGGGTCCGCCCAACGTACCCGGGGGATGATGCGTTTAAATGAAGAGCACGAGTACGCGCAGCGTACTCCTTGTACGCCTAACATTCTCGCCCAACACAAAAGCCCAAAAGACAATATATCAAAAATGAAGGGCTAATTACAGGTACCTGAATTTCGGGCTGTTACAACATGGCATCCCGGGAAATAGAGAAAACAACTCCACTATTTTATAAAAGGGTTATATCGTTATTATCACATGACAATACTATCAGTCTACCACTCGAGTAACACTAGCAACCAAGGATCCACTATCTGTATTTAAATACCTCGGTAAACATAGGTAAAACAGGCATCCTTTTCCAAGCTCTCTTTCTCAATAAAACAACATTAAGCATCATTTGCATCTAATTCTGACTTAGACATCGTTGAGCATTACTGGGAACCCCCCCCCCCCCCTTTAGAAATGATCTTGACCTGGTGTCTATCTATTTTGTAGCATATATTTCTTTACAACACCATCGCATGTGCTCATCTAGGAACAAGCCTTAGTAATCTTGAAACAAGTGTTAGCCCTAGAAGCTACATAGCTTCATTGGTAACATCCGAAATAATCATGCAAGATAAGCACCACACCTCGCGAATGTTGTCAAATTCACCATATAGTCTAATCAATTTAATCCTTTGGTTCACCCTACAAGCACTTATTTACCAATAATAACACCATAAAACAATTAATTGTGGAGGAACGAAAAACTAGAAGAACAAATTTGGTCACGATGAAAAGAATAAGTAGTTCCAGCATAAGGGAGTCTAACACATACATTGACCACGCAAGTCAACTATCCAAGTTATATCACCCTTTTGAAAACAACATTTGGCGGTAACCCCAATACGTATACAACAAAATGTCCAACTTTACGTATCGATGTCACTACCATTTCTATATGCATAATATCATGGCCTCAATCAATCCAACCAATGTATCATTCCCCGAACATCTTTAGAAATCAAGAAATACCACAAATCCATTAGATGCTACAAGCAGTTACTCTACAAGCATCACTAGAAAGGAATATGAATTTCAACAATTATGGTGTTCTGCGATAAAAAAATTCACCTCTGATAATAAGTATCTGCAGGTACCAATTACTGGTGGACAAAAACTTACTTGAGATTTCAAAGTATGTCGGTTCCGATGATCATATTGAAAAATACAAGTGGACAATGGACTCCTATTAGTTAGACAATAAATATAGGTGCATATTTTTTCAAACATGTTGTCAGCACCAGCATAGTTATGGTATAAAAGTTTGCCAATAGAAAGCATACATAACTTCAACCAATTAAGTGAAAACATTGTGTGAAATTTCATACAGCAAAGAAAATACACAATGGATGACCAAGCTTTCCAAGGATAAAGATAAAGAAAGTATGAGTCATTACAAGCCTTTGTATTTAGATTTAACAAAGCAACATTCAACGCACCGGAACTAGTATACAACATGGTTATAGTCTCCTTCACATATGGGTTGCACCTATGGGTACTCGTTAAAAAGCTAGTCGGTAAACCAGCAAAGTCTAGGAAAGACATGATGGAAAGAGTGCATTGATTCATGATGCAAGAAGAAGAAGTGTCGAAAAAGATCAAGAGCGGCCAGCAGGATAAGTTGTACCCCAACAAAGATAATATTGAGCCATTTTCCTCTACTACTGTATCTATTTTATTTGTACCACCAATTCTTATTGACAAGTAATTATAACCCTGCTATGGGAATCATTCTTGATGTTGCATTCTGTTTTGATCATATCTTTGATTCTCTTGGTTGGTAATTTTGATGTTGTTGAGTCTTAGGGGTTGCATCATTGGGCTTTGTACTTAGGTTCATTTTGTATACTTGATTTGGATCTATCCAACCGTGTTTTATTTTGGGTTTAGTACATATATATAGTGCATGCATGCACTATGTTAATAACGCTTTTGATAATTATTTTTCCAGATCAAGTATTGTAACCCTAACACACCTCTATGAAGCAATTCTCATTGAATTTTTCTGAGGTGGAGCATATTAATCATTCGACATTCGTATGATTCATTATGGTGTCAATTGTTTTTCTATTAATTGTTATTGATATCTATTAGAATCTCTCGATCTAGAAGCATTTTATTCTCATCAGTTGGTATTAGAGCAGGAGACTATGTAATGGATACACATCTCTTCTATTGGAAGAATCTGTTTAGGGTTTACGCTTTTATCAAATTTGTGGGAGTCGTTATCTCTTCATTAACGTTGTTTCTAGATTCTGATAAAACCCTAATTCAATCTTTACAAGTCTGATTCTTTGCAGATATCTATAAAAGGTCATAATGTCTCACGATGATTCAAAAACCAATCCGATCAATATCTCCAACAACATTGGATCTACAACTAGGATTCCAATCCTATACACTCAAGATTATGAAGTTTGGATGCATCACTTTGAGGATTATGTAGTTGGATCTGAAGATAATGGTTATCTAATCTGGGAGGCGATAACATTGGGTCCTTTTGTTCATTCTAGAATGAATAGAACCATTAAGACTCAAACGGACTATAACAAACTCTTGACTGATGTGGACAAGATTCTTCAAGACGAATAGGATAAGTTGTTTTGTAATGTAAAAGCCATGAGAATGATCAGATTTGCTTTACAGTCTGACACTTTTTGTTTGGTAAGACCATGCAGTACTGCAAAAGAGATATGGGATAGACTTACAGAGCTGTATTCCACTGATGAGGACCTAGAACATTCCATCCAAACTCTATTGCTCTCTGAGTTCGGTGCTTTCCAACAAAAGGCTGATGAAAAACTGATTCAGACATTCGATCGTCTCAACCATCTTTTGAGCAATATGATCAATCATGATATTGGAAGAGAAGAGATCGAACAGAAGGTCACATTTTTGAATGGTTTAAGACCTGAGTGGATGGCTGTGGCATCAACTTTGAAGGCTCAAGAGCAGTTTAAGACCTATTCACTGGTGAAGATGGTGGGTATTCTTAAGTCTCATGAAAGTGTTGTATCTAAGGAAGCGAAAGTGGTGTCTAGTATGGGATTCTTGGCTCTTCTCTCTAAGGGAAAGAATGTGGCAGAAGATAAGGAAGAGTCAGAAATGTCAGAATATGATGTAACAAGCGAAGAGTATGCAATGATGGTTTCCAATCCCAGAGGTGTTTTGCATGCAAGAAGTTCCTTGTCGCCAAGACCCGAAACTGGCAGGGAAGCTATAGCTCAGAAAAGGCGAAAGAGGAGATCAAAACCAATCCTCAGAAAGAAGCAGAGAAGAAGGAGATCAAACTGGTTGGAGACTCCGGATATGACTGCAACTTCAGCCATGGAAAAGACTATTTTGCCAAAGATTGCATGTTGAGAAAGCTTTCAGAGAAGAAAGAGGGTGAAGATGATGAAGCATATCATATACCCAAGTTGGAGGAGATAAAGAAGAAGAAAGTCTATAATAATACAATGAATGTTTTGGTTGTGCAGGAGAATGTTGTTGAGGATGAGTTTTGTAGAGTAGACGTCTGGTCGACAGACTTTGAAGATGAAGAAGTACATAAATCCACGCATGGCAGGGAATTTGTGGCCAAAGAAGATAATGATGAGTTTTCTGGGAGAAGCTTGATGGTGACAGCTAGAGCATCACAATTGAGGGGCTACACAAGCAAAGGCGAGTATAATGAAGCGAATAAGAAGGAGGATAAATGCTTTGCTGCCAAACCTGTGAGCGAAAGGATTACTGACTATGATAAGTTGATCAAGAAGGTACAATCTATTCTTGAATCACTTAAAATACCTGTAACAAACTATGAAAATGAATTAAACGAATTAAAATTCAAGTTTTCTAGTTTAAGTGGAAGTCTAATGCAAATATGCCTCACAAATGCTAACCTAACCGATCAAATTAGCAGGGTGACATCCAAGAGTGAGGAGCGGAGGATGTGGATAGAGAAGATGGAGTTAGACTTAGTTAGAGCGAGATATGAGTTGATATATTTGAAACATGACAATTTGAAGTTTTTAAAACAAAGGAATAAATTTTGTTTGATTGCTAAATGTCTTTACACTAATATTATTCAGTTGCATTTGAATTGTGATATTGGCAAAAAGGTTCGCAAAATGATTTTGCCCTTTCTTGAATTAAAGGAGGATGAAGTCGATGCTGATTGTTATAATTGTGAATATGTTGTATCAGCAGACGAGATTTCAGACGCTTATAGAATTGGTCTGGACAAAATAGAGTCATTTATTTAGTCCAAAGACCATAAGGACATGCTTAGGAATTTGTCGGAAGAAAATGACAATCGAAAATAAAGACCGAAACCATGCACAAATTTGACTCATTGAGTACCAAATTAAGTTCAGAAAATAAAATGAATGTGGAAAATTCCTCTGAATTTGATGAGGACAGTGATATGAGTGATATTTCTGTAGATGATGAGGTTGACTTCTCTGAGTTTCTCAAAAGCGAACACGAACCAGCAAAGCCACTCATATCTGAAAATTCAGTTGAGTTCGCTCGCATGTCCAAGAACAAGTCCAAAGTCCTTAGAGAAAAGGTAGTTGTATATCAAAAGGTGCAAACTGTACCGAATCAAGTAAATGCCACTACTGGTGTTACCAAAAAGCAAACATTTGAGCAAACTTCGTTAGTAGATGTAGACAACGTTGATGGGTGCGATAACTTTTTCTGGTCAGCTCCCATTGACAATGCAGATGAAACAGTAGGTCTGTCGGAGCAAACCTCATGGAGACTCAAGAGTAGATATGTGGCTGAGCCACTTAACAAGCCTTCAAGCTTTGGTAAGCCAAGTACAAGCGATACTAAAGAAATTCAAAGCAAACCGGAAAAGGCACCAACAAGATCGTCTCCAAGTGAAGCTAATGTAGAGAAACCGAAACCAAAAGCAAAGATTCACAAATCTCAAAAACAGCTTGCTGAACAAACACGTCAAAGGAACATAAGGTACTAGAAAAATCTCAAAGAGAGAAAGCAGTTTTGGAATTCTCAAAATGCCAATCATGTTCACAAAGTATCGAATCCACAGGTGAAAGGAAAGCCTCAGGAAAACAAAAGTCCATGCAGTCACTATCATTTGTGTAGTTAAACGAACCAAAAGAATAATGTTTGTGTCGAATCCAACAATAATAGAACTGAAAGACCAGTTTCTATCCTAAACCCCATTATCTTCATCAACAACCGAAGCGGAACCCAGTCAAGGATATCAAAGGAAAGTGCTAGCAAGTCTCTCATTCTGAAGTTCATCCCATGAAGACCTCAGCTAACCCTAGGAATCAAAATACTAGCTTAGATGAGAATCAAAACAAAACTAAACAATCTGATTCAAATAAGTCGAAACAAGAAAACAAGAAAATCAAAGTTTTACCATCAAACGAAAAGATGAAACCACTTTAATAATAAGAGAATACTTAATTGATCTTTCAATTGCAATTCACTGTCCTGTATATGGCTCACAAGGACCCAAGAAACTTTGGGTTCCTAGGCTGCTTGAGATTTGCAGGTATAAGTGACAAGCAGTTCGATAACGAATGGTACATTGATAGTGGCTGCTCACGTCACATGACAGGAAGGATGGAAGAGCTAAGGGATTTTTGGGCCCTTAAAGATGGTGGATGTGTCAAATACGGGAATAATTCATATGGAACGATCAAAGGTTACAGAATGATCACAAACAGGGAATTCTCAATAAAGAAGGTGGCATATGTAGAGGGATTGCAACACAATCTAATCAGTGTCTTGCAACTTGTTGTGGGAACTAGTTTGAAGGCTTTGTTAGATGATGAAGGTTTAGAGATTGTTGAAAAGAAGATGAAGATTGTCCTGTTAAAATCCAAGCAAAAGGCAGAGATGTACCCTCTTAATCTCAATCCAATTCGAGGAAAGCTTTAACAAAGCACACTCTAACGAAAGTTGGCTATGGCACCAAAGGCTCTGACATCTCAACTTCAAAGATATCAACAAGTTGGTTATTGATGATCACGTACGAGGACTTCCACTTCTCAAAATTGATAAAGAGCACTTGTGCGCTGCGTGCGAGATGAGAAAGAAAAGCCGTAAGAGTCATCCCACACGTGTTAACACAAAGATAATCGAACCACTTAAATTACTGCACATCGATTTGTGTGGACCTTCAGCAATTGAAAGTATCGGTGGTAGTAAATACATTTTAGTAATTTTTGATGACTTTTCTTGTTTCACCTGGGTTTTCTTTCTTAAACAGAAATCAGAAGCGACCCCAAAGCTTAAAGAGTTTATAAAGCAAGTGGAACTCTAATTGGAAAAGATGGTTAGAAACATTAGAAGCGAAAACGAGTTGGAATTCAAGAATCAAGAGTTTAAAATTTTTATTAAAGATAAGGGAGTGTCTCACAACTTCTCTGCTCCCTACACTCGACAACAGAACGACATAGTTGAAAGACTAAACCACTCTTTGTGTGAAGCAACCTGAACCATGCTAAGTTTCGCCTCTTTACCACTGTACTTCTGGGCCGATGCTATAGCTGCCGCCTACTATACCTAGAACCGATCCTTCCTCAATAAACGATTTTCTATCACTCCATACAAAATCTTGAATTACCGCAAGCCAAACGTAACGTTTTCCATGCGTTTGGTTCAAGATGCTTCATTTTTAACTCCAAAGAGAACAGTAACAAGTTCGATGTAAAGGCTGATGAAGGAATTTTTCTTGGTTACTCTTTAACTTCAAAGGTATATTGCGTTCTGAATAAATGCTCAAAGAAAATTGAAGAAACCTACTATGTCACCTTTGATGATGCTTACGTAAAGAGACTTCAATCAACGGAAGAAATATTTCCAAAATCTAGTCAAGTCTTGGTCCCAATTTCTAATTTATTTGAAGAATATATGTTGCTCTTTGATGCACCAGAGAGAGTAATTCATTCCGAGGCAGAGGCTGCTGACAACAAGATCGACAACTTTAAGAAAATTATCGAAGAAGAAGCAAGAGAAATGGAAAGCGAATATCAGGAACCAACCAAACAGCCAGGTCCAAGCGAACCTCCAAAAGATAGTTATACATTCCAGGAGGAAACTTCATCACCAATAAAAACCCATGACGTCCCATTCGAGCGGGAGCAATCTGACCCTGATATTGGAACCGTCTCATCATTCGAGGGGGAGAATCGAACTTCAACTCCAAACCATGGATGTCCAACCAAAGGGGAGTATTCTGAACCAAATTGTAACGTCCCGATTCCAGGTATAAATTTAATTAAAGAATAATTGGTCTTATGTTGTACTCGGCGAGTTGGTCGCCCTACTCGCCGAGTAGCAGTGGGATTGGAACGCGAGTTTAGTGACCTACTTGGCGAGTCCACTAAGGGACTCGGCGAGTAGGAGCTGGCAGATGAAACCCTAAATTCTGGGGTTTACACCCTATTTAAAGGATCATTGGCCTCCACCAGCCTCCCCTTATGCCTCTTGTCTCTCTCAAACCCTAAAACGTGTGTGTGTGTGTGTTATTTGGTGTCCAAGCTTGATTAATTAACATTGCTAGCTTGCAATACTTATCATAATTATCATGCTCCTACTAACATGATGATCATTAGCATAACACTTATGATCCTACTAGCTTTGACATGTACTCAGAAATCAACTGGACTTCTAGAAATCAATACTTAATTGACTTTCTTACCAAAGTTCAAATTTCTGATACTGGATTGTTTTGATAAAACTTTATCAAAAACATACGCATTCCCTTAGATAGCACACTCGTGTGTCTAAACAATTATGAAGAAGGATGTTGTAATCATAATGGTTAGACCTTTTTGCCACTTCTCACAAGTCCAGGTTAGTGTGCCGGTAAACCACACACGCTCCACTAACGACTTTGAGAATGCAAATATCACAACTGCTATCTAACTAAAATCTACTTAGTGAAAGTGTTTCATCACCATCATTTTCATGAATCGGAGAGAAACCTTATGACACTTAGATTTAATTGTGTATGTGTTCTTATCCATGTGAATTGTCAAAACCATAGTCACAAGACAAGGATAATGACAAATCCAAACTCATATGGACTAAACTCAATCTTAATTTCTTGCCACCTGGCAGCTCAAGGGCCTACCATTGCTTCCAAGTTGTTGTGAAACCAATTGAGAACTCTAAGAACTCATATGCAAAGCCAACTTTGATTGGAATGGGCACAGAATATGTCAACACGATAGGCTATAAACCTTAAGGCGTGTGCTAGTGAAGAACTTCAGGTTTTATTCTTGATTAGTTCTTGAGACTTTCAATACCTTTAAGACTCCCACTGTCCTCTTGACATATAAGATTCTCTTGTCAGATATTCGAGGGATAGTGCAGATTCTTTATCAAGAAAAACACATCACATAGTTAGCCTAAGTTGGTCTTTGTTTTATCCAAAACATCACAACTTACCAATTTCAAATGTACAAGAGTAGGAAACTTTTACTCTTACATTTGACAAGTGTTTTAAAACTTCTTTAAGACATGTCACTCATGTTACAATCTTAGAGTATAATTCTAAAACTTGTTTTGGAATGAAGTATGACTCATCTTCTTGATTTAACCATTTCAAGTTCCTCTTCTTAGTCATAAGAATGCACTAAGATTTCCTTAGAGAACTAATTGTGCTATGGTTTCTAAATCATTAAGATGATCACAAAAACCGATACTAAAGTACTCTCCCATCTTTTCAGATTTGAGAAACTTTTATCCTTCTGCCTAATTTGATTCTTCTTATTCGCTCTGTCATACATTGGAAGCTTTTTCCGATGTCTCAGAGTTACACTTAAGCATGTAAGTATAATCATATTTACTGAGCTTTAGTAAACTATGACGAATAATCTTATTGATCATTTGTGGTGGACTTGACCAGTGCACAAGAATGTGTACTCGATCCCTTAGTCCTTTACTTGACTCACACATCCATGTGAACAAGTAATTAGTCTTAATTTTCCAATACTTGAAAGTTCTCATTCATCATGCTATACAACTTGCATGATTCCAAGTCCCGGTCCAATTGAGACTTTGGATGATGAGAATCTTTCCTTATTTGGTAAATTTAGACATTACCACAAATGAAGGAATCAATTTCATATTTCCACTCTTGCTATTAATGGAATCATATAAGCAACAATTTTTCCTCAAATGCCATTGTAAGGATATTTTAAAATAAATAAAATCAATAATTTTCTTTTATTTTAAAACTATGCGGAAAAACTTATCCTTACAATCCACATGAAAACTTGTTGTTATCTATTCCTATGCAATACCTCATAACTCCTAAGAAGTAGCTCAAGAATCCGATCTTCAAACTACGCGATAGAAATCCATCTATGCGATCAGATTCAACATATTCTTTCTTTAAGTTCCTTCACTTTTCTTTAATTCTTAAAACATCACCATGTGACCCAGTCACACCATGTATCAAGAATCTCAGAATAGAAACTTAACAGAGTTAGATAGTGGACTTTACCTGAAGTAGAGTCAAACTTATTGACTTTAACATCCTTAGGTAAATTTGGTAGCTTCGCAACCAATGCCTGTTCCTTTGGCAATATAAACATATGGACCCTTTGATAATGGTACACGAGACTATCACAGACTTAGCTTTTCTCTTTACCATTTGGTCAACCGAGTTGACTATGGCCAATCCCTTTCCACTGGTAAGAGAGAGCTTTACTAGATATCTAATGTCATCATTGTCAATGTCCATAAAGTTTTAGGAAGTTGATCTTAACAAATAAATAAGATCATTAAGGGTCTTGTCATAGTCTGTTTCATTGGTGTTCCAAAAGAACTCACTATGTGACTTAGAAAGTAGTTGAACCACCAACTTTCTCAAGACTTTGACACCCAACTCTCCCGGCTTGTCAATATGTGTCTACATCTCCAAGATGTGATCACACCTAGACCTTGCCTTGCCAATAGGGCTTGAGTGACCTTAAACTTTTCAAGAACTTGTGGGTTAGGGAGAATAATTGGAGGAGGAGAAAGAAGTATGATTTCCATGGGACATCATCCTCATTTAGGAAAGCTTGTTTCAAGAGATTTGGAAAGATCATAAATGTCTAAACCAGACATGTTTTGGGAGATATTCAAGATAGTTGATTTAAAGTCCTTAATATGACACCCAATATGAAATATTAAGGCTAGGACCCAACAAACTATTTTTATAACTTAGAAGAGGTATGTCGTAATCCAAGCTATAAAATATTTGAAGGTAGGTGAATGATGATTCACCAATTTCCACCAAGATAAACGAAATGTATTATTAGGTTTTAATTGGATTTGAAACTCCTAGATCTTTGAGATTCATTGAACTGTTCAATGGCATGTTTCAATCTCGAGTGTGCCCTTCAGGTTTTGTGACTGGGATGCCGAGGATCACAAAATAAGGTGTAAAGTAACCATGCAAATTACTTGGTACCCTTAATAAATTACCCCTCAATCGATGTGTCGGATAACCACACATGCTCCATCGATACTATGATAAATATTAAGTCACCCTTTACCTACCTTGTTAAGTCCAAGTTAGTGTGCCGGTTAACCACACACGCTCCACTAACGACTTAGACAAAGTGTAAAGTGTAATTTCATGGATTAGCACCTTATTCACATTTTCCTAAGTAACTAAGATTGGGAATTATTAAGAGTTTAGTTACTTAGTATTTATCATTAATACTTTTAATGAAGGGAGAATTATAGTCCTGTCAAACCCGTTCGGCTAACGACCCTCCACCAGTCAAGCAAGCGGTGGGTGAGAGTGGTCACCCATTAAGTTGCCATTTTATATGCAACAACCTTATACCCACCTTATAGACCGGCTTCGTGAATGAGGCGTACTAGCGGTAAGACTGACTTTACTCTTATACATATATATTATTAACTTATAATATTATAAAGTATAAGGGTTGAATTTTAACTTTTAAAATTCTAAGGGCTAATTTGGAATTAAAGTATTCATAAGAGAAAACTTTACAAATTCCAAAACTTGAGGACAAGTTTTGAAACTATTCAAAACTAATTAATTCCATAACTTATGTGTTTAAAGTAGTTTTAATCCAAAAACTCTTCAAGTTCCATAACTTGAGGTCAAGTTATGGAAGACTTTAAACTAATAAAAGAATTAATTTTTCTTTATTTTATAACTTATGGAATTAATTAAGGTTACATTTTTTTTATTTATTATTTAATGAAGAGACTCTTGGTCCTCCATAACTTGAGGACAAATTATGGAGTCATGACTCCAATTAATTAAAACTAGACTCTTCATTTTGTAACCTTTGCCAACTTTTATGAGTTTTATGAAACTTAAATGTGACTTTTCATATAACTTGAGGACAAGTTACAAAAAACACATTTTAGAATCAACTCTTAGATTAATTTGGATTGAAAACAACTATTTCACTCAACTTTTCTATTAATCTAAGCAACTCATACGAACAAGATAATTCAAATCAAACTTTTTCCTGTAATTAGTCTAATCTATTGAGAATTATATTTGAAATTGGATTAGCATGAACATTACCACATCAAAAACAAGTTTATAAGTTGAAAACCCTCTTAGGATAATGTTCCTAGTCCAATTCCAGCCAAAAAATTCGAATTTATGCTGTCTGGGGGTCCAACTCGTCGAGTGCACTAACCAACTCAGCGAGTTGGATGCTTTTTGCCTTGGACTCGTCGAGTCCCTTCTGGACTCGGCGAGTCTGCTGGGCAGACAGCATCAAAACTCATTTTTTCAGCTACTTTTGCAAGTATAACAAGAAAACAAGCCTAGGCTCTGATACCACTGTTGGGTTATGAGCATTCTAACACTCCTAAGTGTACATGCAACCCTAAATACCTTGGATCTATGTTTTCTCTATTATACATGCAAATATGAACATCCAAGGTATTATCGTAATCTAGCATACAAAATTATCAATATAACAAGATAGAATACATACCTCTTTGATGTAGAATGTCTTCATAAAGCTTGAGTGCCTAGTGCCCCAAGTGTGACACCTCAAATGGTTCACACAACACCAAATACACTTGGACTAACTTGAGAGAATTCTACACTTCATGAAAATTGGCTAGCCCTCTCTAGAATAATACTAGTGCCGATTTTGTCAAGAATAAGATCTTTATATAGTGTTACAATTAGGGTAAACCATAATTGTCATGACTTTCCATTTCCTTGGATCCATGGGTTCAAATACACCATGGAGCATCCATGGACCATCCTATGGGTTTTAGCCCAACTTGATTATCCATGGAGCATTAGCCCACTATACAAGTATGGATGATTTACACAATCAACCCATATATTTAATTAGTCTTCTTTTGATCACTTAATTAATCCTAGATTAATTCTTGATCAATACTAATTAAATAATCTTATTATTCTTATTATTAATATACTAGAACTTATAATGTATTAATAAGCATAAGTGTCTTATTTCTCTCATTATAGTCTATCCAAGTGCATGATGCCATGCAACCCAAATGGACCATGCCGGGTCGGGTCAAGTCTTACCAATTATAGTTATGGACTTAGACATTAATCCAACAGGATTCTGGTCGATCCGACCATGATCGAGGTGGTTATGCAGTGGGAGGTTCCGAAATCTCCCTCAGATATTAGGAGCTTTCTGGGTTTGGCAGGGTACTACCGCAGGTTTATACGGGACTTCTCCAAGATTGCGGTGCCACTCACTCATCTGACTAGGAAAAGAGTAGTTTTCTGGTGAGCATCAAAGGGCGTTTGAGACCCTCCGTCATAAATTATGCGAGGCTCCAGTGTTGACACTCCCGAAGGGAGTTGAGGATTTTGTGGTGTTCTGTGATGCATCCATCACAGGTTTAGGGGCGGTCGTCATGCAAAGAGGAAGAATGATAGCTTACGCATCGCGACAGCTAAAGCCGCATGAGATGAGATACCCTACGCATGACTTGGAGTTGGGGGCGGTGGTGTTTGCTCTCAAGGTATTGAGACACTACCTATACAGGGTCCGTTGTACCATTTACACGGATCACAAGAGTTTGATACATATCATGGATCTGCTAAACCTGAACATGAGGCAGTGCAGGTGGCTGGACGTAGTCAAGGACTACGATTGTGAGATTCGTTACCATCCCAGTAAAGCGAATGTAGTGGTGGACGCTTTGAGCCGCAAGTTAGTAGGGTCTTCCACCCTAGCAGTATGTATGAGGATATCATTGGATTCTCCGCTGGTGGGTTTGATTAGAGATGCCAAGTCGAGGGCATCCGCCCGGAAAATTGGAAGCGGGAAAGGATCAAAGGCGAGAACACCCAGTTCGTGAAAGATAGTCGGGGACTATTGACCCGATGTGGTCAGGTTTGGGTCCCGATAACGGGTGGGGTTAGGCAGACGGTTATGAAAGAGGCTCATAAGTCTCATTTCTCTATTCACCAGGGGCCACCAAGAAGTATCGAGATTTGAGGTGGAGTTATAGGTGGCCATGCGTGAAGCGGGAAATAGCTTGGTACGTTGACAGATGCTTGACCTGTAGGATGGTCAAGGCCGAGCATCAGAGGTCGCATTGGAAATTTTAGCCCCGAGAGATTCCCATGTGGAAATGGGAACAAATCACGATGGAATTTATTACCAAATTGCCAAAGACGGCAAGGGGATTTGATGCTATATGGGTCATTGTGGATCGACTAACCAAGAGTGCCCATTTCTTGGCTATTTGAGAGGGCTCATCAGCCGACAAACTGGCCGAATTGTACGTTCAAGAGATCGTGTCGCGCCATGGGGTTACTGTCTCCATTATCTCCGATCGGGATGTCAGGTTTAGCTCTCGCTTCTGGCAAAAGTTTCACGATGAGCTGGGCACGCGGTTGCACTTCAGCACAGCATTCCACCCGCAGACCGACGGCCAGAGCGAGCGGCTATTCAGACCCGCGAGGACATTTTGAGCGCATGTGTCATTGATTTTGGCAGGAGCTGGGACTCCCACCTACCGCTTGCGGAGTTCGCCTACAACAACAACCATCTCTCCAGTCTGGGCGCCCCGCCATTCGAGCTGTTGTACGGGCGGAGATGTCGCACCTCGGTATGTTGGGGCGAAGTTTGACATAGGGTGATGGGTAGTACGGAGGTGGTTTTCCAGACTACCAAAAAGATCCAGCAAGTTAGACAGCGCTTGCAGACCGCTCAGAGTCGACAGAAGAGTTATGCCGACAAACGCCGATCTGAGTTGGAATTTCAGGTGGGAGACATGGTACTCCTGAAGGTCTCGCCCTGGAAGGGCGTGATCCGCTTCAGGAAGAGGGGAAGTTGGGTCCCCGGTATATAGGACCATTCAGGATCACTGCTAGGGTTAGTAAGGTGACTTACATGTTAGAGCTGCCGGAAGAGCTTAGTCGGATACACAACACTTTCCACGTTTCGTAGCTGCGAAATTGCGTTATGGATCAGGAAGCGGTGGTGTCGTTGGATGATATTCAGGTCGATGAGCGCCTGAACTATGTGGAGAGGCCCGTGGCCATACTAGAGAAAAAGGTGAAGATACTAAAAAACAAGGAAATACCTTTGGTGAATGTATAATGGGAGCATCGGAAGGGATCCGAATGGACGTGGGAGGCAGAGGCAGAAATGCGAGAACATTATCTGGGACTATTCACCGCAGCAGACTTCGAGGACGAAGTCTAGTTCAAGTGGGGGAGAATTGTTACGTCCCGATTCCAGGTACAAATTTAATTAAAGAATAATTGGTCTTATGTTCTACTCGATGAGTAGGTTTCCCTACTCGCCGGGTAGCAGTGGGATTGGAACGCGATTTTAGTGACCTAGTCGGCGAGTCCACCAAGGGACTCGGCGAGTAGGAGCTGGCAGATGAAACCCTAGATTCTGGGTTTTTACACCCTATTTAAAGGATCATTGGCCTCCACCAGCCTCCCCTTATGCCTCTTGTCTCTCTCAAACCCTAAAACATGTGTGTGTGTGTGTGTGTTCTTTGGTGTCCAAGCTTGAAGGAGTAACTTTGGAAGGAAGCATTTGAAGAAGAAAGGAAAAGCAAGGCCAGGAACTCGGGAAAAGCTAAGGGATTGCATCAGACATCACTCTCTAGAAGGTAATAAGCTATTCCCTTAAGGTCTTTTCACTTTGAACCTCCCTTGGATGGGTGTTATGAAGGACTCTCCATGTTTAAGCTAAGATCTGAAGTTATAACTTCAGATCTGGACTTCCCTTGACCTCTAGATCCATAAAGTTCCTAGATTGTGCAAGGTTGAAACTCTCCCAAGGTGTAAAACTCCATTAAAGAGCTTAGATTGATCATTTCGGGCCTTTAGAGCCTTACATGTATGTAAAGATTGCAACTTTACATAATAAACGTGCCTTAGGAGCTTAGATCTGTAATTTGGGGCCTTGCCATGGCTTAAAGAGCATCTGCATGGATTAAGATCTGCATGGACTCGGCGAGTTGATTAAGGGACTCCGCGAGTCCGTTGAAGATGGCCACAAACTCGGCGAGTTGGATGAACAACTCGGCGAGTTCGTTGAAGATTGCCTTGAACTCGGCGAATGTTAGAAAACTCGGCGAGTTGGCTAGGGTTTCTCCCAAAATCTTGGCCGTATATGAACTCGATGAGTGAAAAGAAGACCTCGGTGAGCAGGTCGAGGATTCCATAAATTCTCAAACTCAGGAAGAACTCGGCGAGTCGGAGACCTGCACTCAGCGAGTCGAGTCAACATGGACTGTTGACTCTAACTGTGGACTTTGACTTGGACCAAGGGGTTGACCAATTGAATTCTGTGGGATTGGGAGATTTATGAAAAAGGTTGTGTGGTACTTTTATGTGGTGAAGTTCGTGTTGGACCCGGGAGTTGAGCTTTCTTATTTCCGACGACAGTTGCGAGGTGAGTTATCCTCACTATACTAAGGGGTCTAAGGCACCAAGGCCGGCCCATTGGATTTGATATCCTAGTAGTTATTTTTATGTAGAGTTTGAGTTAGTAATGCGTGCCAGTTGATGTGCTAGTCCGGTAGATCTGTAGGACTGCCTGTGATACTGATTGATTACCTGTGTGCGCATTTATTTGTTACATGTCGACATGTAATGTATGGTGGGTTGAGGTTGTACTGCTCCGTGTGGTAGCCAACAAACCCGAGAGCATTCCATATATGAGCTGAGGGCCCGGTAGGCATTCCAGACTCGTACTGAGGGCTCAATGGCATTCCAGATACGAGCTGAGGGCCCGGTAGGCATTCCAGACTCGTACTGAGGGCCCAGGGGTAGTCCAGCTTGTAAAGCTGTGGACCCAGTGCACGATGTTCTGTTTTGATTGATATGATATGCTAATGTTGATATTGCTATGTGAACTGTATGTGTATCGGTATTTTGGGGGTAACTCACTAAGCTCTCGGGCTTACAGTTTCAGTTTATTGTTTCAGGTACCTCTGGGGATGGCGGCAAGGCTAAGGCTTGATCGTACAACTCCTCCTATTGTGTTATGTTTTTGGGAAAACTCTGATATGAATGTATTTTGAAAACAAAGTTGTAATGTTTTGATGAATTTGTCGTGTTTTTAAAAATTTTAAATATTGCTTAAATATTGAGTGTTACACAAATATTGAAATAGTTTCGTCATTTGAGGGGGATAATAATAAAACAAATGAGACGACTCTCAATCAGAGTTTGAGGAAGAAATAAATGTTGAATTGGAGCCTGCCTATGATCCAAACTCCCTTCCTCTCACAAAATGGACAAGAGATCATCCAAAAACTCTAGTAATTGGTGAATCATCTGAGGGAGTTCTTACTAGGTCTCAAATAAAAGCGAAGTAAACTGCTTTGTTATTTCAAGTAGAGTTTTGCATGTTTAAGTCATTCGTCTCGAAAATAGAATTTGAAAACGGTTAATATTGCACTTGATTACTCCGATTGGGTATAAGCTATTCCAGACGAACTCATTGAGTTTGAGTGAAACTGGATTTGGAGGTTGATTCCCACACCTAAAGATTCATATGTAGTTGGGTTAAAATGGGTTTTTAGAAACAAGATGGACAAAGAAGGAAATGTAATTCGCAACAAGGCGAGGATGGTAGTGAAAGGGATACTATCAGGAAGAAGGAATAGACTATGAAGAGACTTTCACTCCTGTTGCCAGGTTAGAATCAGTGCAAATCTTTCTGGCATATGCTGCACACAAAAACTTTGAAGTGTTTCAAGTGGATATCAAGTGTGCTTTCCTAAATGGAGATTTATACGAGACTGTATATGTTGAGTAACGACCGGGTTTTGTGAACGAAAGGTATCCTGATCATTGCTATATTTTGGATAAATCCGTTTATGGTTTGAAGCAAGCTCCTAGAGCTTGGTATGAAACTCTTACTCGATTTCTAAATATGTCCAACTTTGAACAAGGTTCGGTTGGCCCAACCTTCTTTCGCAAGAAAGAGGGTAACCACTTGATGATCGTCCAAATCGATGTCGATGACATCATCTTCTATTCCACGAATCCCAGCCTAACAGCTGAATTCAGGAAATTGATGGAGACTAAGTTTAAGATGAGCTCAATGGGTCTAATTAACTTTTTTCTTGGATTGAATATTAGACAGGGACCCGAAGACATATTTATCAATCATGAAGCTTACACGAAGACCTTGCTGGCTAAGTTTGGCATGATGGGAGATTCCAAAATGAAGGTTCCTATGGCATTTGGAATAAAGCTAACACCATCTTTAGAGAAATTGGTTGTTGATATGACCCTCTATCGGCAAATAATAGGGTCTCTTATGTATCTAACAGCTAGTAGACTAGATATCATGTTTTCTATTTGTTATTGTGCCAGATTCCAAGCTAATCCACAGGAAGTAGATATGGTGGCTATTAAGAACATCTTCAGATACTTGAAGCGAACCTCATCTCTCAGTCTTTGGTACCCAGCAAAATTAGGTTCTTCTATCAAGCTTTTTCTGATGCTGATCTTGGAGGATGTGGTTTTGACCGAAAGAGCACTACAGACGGATGTCAAATCCTTGATGGCAAAATCGTCAGCTGGCAGTCCAAGAAACAAACATGTGTTTCACTCTCTACAGCCGAAGCTGAATATATTGTTGCAGCCTAGTGCACCTCATAGGTCATTTGGATCCAAAGTCAATTAAGAGATTTTTGCTTGAACATGAAAAAGATTCCTCTTTATTGTGACTCAGAAAGTGTCATTCAGATATATCACAACCCAGTGTAACACTCCAAAACAAAGCATATCGCATTGAGATATCACTTCATCAAAGATCACGTTGAAGATGGTAACGTTGAAGTCCACTTTGTTCGATCCACTGATCAACTAGCTGATATTTTCACAAAAGCCTTACATGAAGCCAACTTTAATAACATTCTACCAGGCTTAGGCATGCTGGAAGCTGAGTCAGTACCGAAACATCCTTCTCTTAATTAAAGTTGATCAAGCGAAATAGAGAGAACGCTTGGTCTATTTCGGTTCCGGAATTTTCGGGAACCGAAATGAACCTAATGCTCGGTCCATTTCTCTTCATAATTTCTAAGGTATTGTTTCGGCTATATATTTTGTATATCCTTTTTATTATCTTTTATGCTTTTCTTTCTTTTCATAATATCCAAAAATATTTTCTTTATGTTTATTTCTTTTCAGAATATTCCTAAAATTCCAAAAATATTTTTTTTTATTTGTCTTTGCATAAAATAAAAATACCAAAAATATTATAAGAATGGAATCATGAACATCTTCCAATGCAGTAGCTGGAACATATATATCTCTGTTTATCTTTGTACTAGTTAAGTCTCCCTAGAAGCATGTTGTTGCATGTTGACTGAAGCCTCAAAGACATCAAGTGAAGCCTCAAAGACATCAAATGAAGCCTTAATGATTCGATATACACAAATCGATTCTACCCAATCAGGCTGACAAGTTCACTCAAGTCACGAGCTACCTTACTCTTCTCATATTGAGATAAGAGTTAACTACTTGGTCACTATTACATAGCAGACGTACTTTCAGTTCTTTAGCCATCATATCATTATTTCTCCATCTCATTTCGGTTCATAATCGTAATCCTTGAGACTCTCAACATTTATTACTGAGGTTTATGGTTACACAACATGTGTGTTGATGATCTTAGTTTCGTTTCACC
Source organism: Lactuca saligna (assembly GCF_052625555.1). Lineage (NCBI taxonomy): Eukaryota > Viridiplantae > Streptophyta > Magnoliopsida > Asterales > Asteraceae > Lactuca > Lactuca saligna. Next base: position 144,170,902 of record NC_136421.1, on the reverse strand, counting down.
ATGTACTAAGTGAGACCCAAAATCCAACACCTATCATGAATTGATAGTGAACAATAACATGTTGTAGTTTTCACGCATGTTTTAACGAATCCCCTTTGATGGAAAGTACCAAGAAATCTCCTTTTTATTTTTGAGAGATCTTTATGAAATTATTTTAATACCAAGATTTTTCTTCCCAAAAGATCCAGTTTGTTTTGTTTTGAGATTTCTACATTTATCACCAAGTCACTGAAAATTACTCAAACCTACTTGTTTTGTTTTGGTCTTATGTCAAGTATTGAAGTTCGGTTGAAGCTAAGCCACCCCTTAATAAACATTTGATCGTATTTCAACGGGAAACCACACAGAAACTTCTAAGTCTCTCTTGACTTTGAAAGAAGCGATTCATGCCCAGGATCTATAGTTTTGTGTCTAAATAGACATCACTTAAATCCGACACACACTTTTCTTTATTTCTTTTCTATTGGCACACTCTTGCACGAAGATATTTAAGATTTTCACAATTCTTGTTCATGGAACTAATGGCAATTTTTCAGATTCGATGCTTCGGTTGTAACTACTATGGTGGTACTATATGTTAAGGAGCGAACATTGCCACCCTTATATGAAGCGAAAGGGTTTTCACAATTTGTAAAGGAATTTGAAACATTTTTGAAGATGAAAAGGCGGTAATAAGATAAAATTTCAAACCGAGTCATTGGATAATATTTGCAACAGGCACGTGAATTTGAAACGGTTCCCAATATCATGCCTATGATGTTGTTCGAGGGAAACCAAGCTGTCAAATCATGCTTTTTCAGGCACCGATTCAGAAGATCATGTCATCATTACTCTGGATTCTTTCTCTCTCCTGGAAACGGTATATAAGGGTCACTCACACACCTTGTACCTCTTTACCACTCCCAAACTTACTTAAGAATACACAAGCGATTTTCTACTGTACATCTTCTTCTTCTTCATCCCTGCAACAACGGCAGAATCTTCATCAGTTCATGAACAAAATGGTTCATCTTCTCTACTGACCATCAAACCCAACCAAAACCTGGTTATCAAACTGAATCCATTCCTTTACGATCCTTACATGCTACAGGTGGTTGAATGCCTCAACGCTTCACCATTGGTTATTGCTTTAACCCAAGTCGAATAGGTACCCATGTCTCTGCTATCCCAAGTATATTCATCTGCTTCTTATGATAAACGCAAATAAAGAATCTACTTTGAGATCTTCAATCACAAGTCCTCTGTTTCAAAAGCCCGTTTTTGTTCTCTGTTAGGGCTCATATCTAATGACTCTGTTGTGGTTCCTGATTTCATCACCACCACACAGATATTAACAATGTTCTACGATATGGGCTACACTGATGTTCTTACCACGGTGACTAAGTTCAAGAAGTCTTATTTTCCTTCTCAATGGAATGCCCTTTTTCTTCTTTTCAAAGGATTAGCAGAACGGGTTGTTGGGTTTGATGGTGCCATCAATGGATTTATGACTGTTCTTTATGGTCTTTACCATGGGATTAATCTGAATTATGGATCCTTGATTTGGACTGAACTGGTGCAGAGTCTCAATTCCTCTTCCAAACACTCTGAAATTTCTTGTGGAAGATTATGTACGTTGATTACTCAAAGAGCAATGGAGCACTTTCAGGTTCCAGTCAAAGTGGATGCTTTGGAATCTTCGATTGCCACTTTTCACACAATGAAGATCGTTGTCTCTGATCCAACCAAATTCCAATTCATTGGGTCCATTCATGAGTCGATGTACAAATATATCTCAGTCGAAAGCAAGGTTATGGCTGAATATTGAAAACTTACACACACCAGTCCAAGGCAATTGACCTCTGAGATGCAAACTGCACTGGATGTTGTTGATAAACCAACTAAGAGGGGGAAGAAACCAGATTCAAAGAAACATGAGAAAGAAGGCCAATCTTCCCAAGATGCTACGCCAAAAAAGCGTAAGACTGAACAAGCAGCTCCATCTGAACCCAAGAAGCGAAAGGTTAAAAAGATGGTGAAGAAACTGAAGGTAACTTCTCCTGATGATTTAGATTATGTACCTTCTGATCATGATCCAGAGAAGACAGATGAAGGTGAGGATGTTCATCTAGAAGGATCACCAAGGGAAGATTCGCCTCCACGTTCTTCATCTCATGAGGTACCTCTTAACGATTCTGTTCCAACTACTCTTCCTTCTCCATCTCATACCACAGTGTCTGTCTCCATTGCACCTCTTCCACCACCTGTTTCTTCTCAACCTACTACCACCGCCGCTCTCCCTCCACCAATCTTCACTTACGTCTCTTCAACAACAACAACCATACCCAAACCGTCAGTTCGTGTCAACGTATCTGATACGGGGGCACCTACCTTAGAAACCGGAATACCTATTACTCCCAAACCTACTTCCCCATCTCCTTCTATAGAGTCCTTTCCCGTTCTTGGTGGTGATGATGTTGATTATGAGTCCTTCTACTACAGCCTTTATCGATTTTAGAGTGACGATGATGATGATGCTACTCTCACCAAGCGACACTTTAAAGATCTCAATGAAAAACTTGACAAGTTGCTCGCTTCATCTTCCACTTCCTCCACATCTACTTATGCAAATGCTACTATCAAAGCCCTGATTGAAACTTCCATCAAAAAGCATGATGAGTTAATTCAAAAGGCAACTGAGGCAGTGGATGCCTCTACTCGATCTTGTCATAAAGCAACAAAAGATGTAGCCTCTCTTATTTCATAAGCCAAAATTTTCCTGGAGTCTCTTCAGGGTGTTGCTGAAACCAACACCAACAAAGTGAACAATGTGATTGAGTCGCTTTCCAAATATTTTCAAGCTGAAAAAGAAAATTTTGATTTGGTGTGCTCAAGTCTTCATGCCGATCACACTACTCTTCTAACCGATTTCAATGCTCGTCTTGAGAAACTTCAAGTAGATCTCGCCATGGAGAACAAGATTATGGATGAACTTGCTTGCAAAACTACTTTGCTTGAAGTTTAGTCCATTCAGTTCAATGAAGTAATTAAGGAGATTTATTCCTTAAAGAGCGAGAAAGCAGTCATCAAAAGCTGCGTTTCTGATGTCTCGGCCCTTCTCTCAAACCTCGTTAATGCTCATGATTCACTTCTAACTCTCTCAGTCCGAAACCACTTGAGTGAGAAGTTACTTCCAACTCTTGATATCTTAAACCAACTTGAGTGTGTTATGGAGCCCATTGTTCCTCCACAACAAGGGGGAGAAGATCAGCAAAAACCTCCCAAACAACCATCTACTATTTTAACAGCCACCACTAGACCGAAGGTTAATGTAGCTTCGGGTTCTAGTGTGAAGGACAAGGCGAAGGTGTGTAATTGTTCAAAGTGATGAAGAGAAGGAATCTGAAGAGGATGCATTGAGAATGAAAAATCATGACAGGGAGATTGATGAAAATCTCCGGATCACTAGGGAGGAAGAAGAAAGGGAGAAAAGGGAAAGAGATGCTCATGATGTCTTGGTCACCCGACAAGCTCTCTTTCCACCATGTTCACTAGAGAAATTGATCAAGGAAGCAATTGAGTCTCCTAGTTCTCACTGGCTTGAACCAGTCGCTTCTTTTGATTGTGATAATACAAAGGATTCACAATTTGACATGCCTATCACCCAAAAAGCCTTTGCGTTTCACTATTTCAATTGAATTCTTAACATTCCTTCTCTGGATCCATAGGTTGATCGAGATCTTCTCAACTAATACCTTGAATTCTCTCAACCTCAGTACCTAACGTGGACCGCTTAAAATATCACATCAGTTAAGGTACTCAAACCGACTCCTGTTGGTTCGTTTATCAATGTCCAATTCAAAGTCACCCGAGTATTAGACAGTTCGGTCCATATGATCTCCTTGGTCGATCTAACAAAGTTGAACCCTCATGACTGGATTCTTCTCAACAACATATTGCTCTCCGATCAATAGCAGTATGAGCCCATAATTGACCATATCAAAAGAATGTTGGCCTCTTACATTCATGAAGTTGCGAAGATGGATCAGGAGATTGCAAACATTTTGAGGAAGAAGCCAACTGTCAAACCGATTTGGAAGACTGGTGATGTGAACAGAATGTGACTGGGCAAAATAGATTCAAAATATCATATCGTCATGTTCTCTCGGGGTGAAGGTCAAAAATTTGTATTAGCTCTTAACGATAAGCATCTGTTGTCCACTTCTTATTTGGAGCATATAATAGATATTATACACAAGTGCAAACAGAATAGCGAAAGCGATAAGAAGAACTTCACAGATATTCTTTAGCGGTACATCACGTTTCGCCAAACTCATCTTGCCATCATACCAAAGATATTCAAGATAGTGAAGAAATCCAACCTCTCTCAGCCAGCTTGATATCTCACCCTAATTAACACAAAGGGGAAGATTGTTGAGTCATAGTGGTTACGTCATTGAGATTTGTACTTAGGTCCATTTTGTATACTCGGTTTGGGCTTGTGCAAGCATGTTTTATTTAGGTTTAGTACATATATATAGTTCACGCATTCACTATGTTAATAACGCTTTTGATAATTATTTTTCCAGATCAAGTATTGTAACCCTAGCACACGTCTATAGTAGTAATTCTCATTGAATTCTTCTGAGGTGTAGCATATTAATCATTCAACATTCATTTGATTCATTGTGGTGTTCATTGTTTTTCTATTAATTATTATTGATATATGTTTGAATCTATCGATCTAAAAGAATTTTATTCTCATCAGATGTAAGGGTATACGTCGAATAGTAAGAAATATATCGAATAGTAAGAAATATATCGAATAGTAAAGCCCATGGCCAATATTGCGAGTTTCATGATTCCATGTGGCATGATACCATCAATTATTCTGTGTTAAGAATGGAATTAGAGACCAAGATACAATCTGGTCAACTGAGTGATCTACTGAGAGTGCTTCATACCAAGCCATTGGAGACTAACGCACTAGTAGTTGACATTTATGCGTTCTTGTTTAAAGTCGCATCTGAAACTTATTACTCTGGTTCGCAAGTTTTTTTTTTCGAAAACAACCCTACTGAATTCGGTCGATCTTTAAACAAATGGCTTCTTTCATGCTGCTTCTTCATAAGTTTTTTTTTTCTTTTGGATTTGGGGATTATTGTATTTGGGATGTTTTTCTATTGAACTGAAGGTGGTATTGGTGTAGTATATCTTCATTTTCTTACTTCATTAGAGTGCATTGGGTTTGATTGGAATCGTCTGTTCCAATAAAGAGAAAATTAAAATTTATCCAGTCCATTAGTAGCATAAACTTGATCATGAAGTTAAAGTAAATTATTTTTTTCCCTTAATTGGTTATTTCTCTTAAAATTTTCTGTGAAATTTAACTCAAATCACTTAGGTTCCCTTTGATAATTGCTGAGTAAGAAAGTACTGAGTGAGAAAGTTCTGTCTGAGTAATATTATGACTGAGTAAGAAAGAAAGTTTTTTGATTGTATATTTGAATGAATGTCCTGACTGAAAATAAATAACCAATTTACCCTTCAACTGCTAAATAATTATCAAAAGACTATTTTAGTAACTTTATCAAAGAAACCTATCTGCATCAAATTGATGTTAATATAAAACAAATACATTTGCTTTCTAATGAGATTCACATCATTAATTTCATGAAAATCTATCTTAATAAATTTGATATTGATGCACCAACCCAAGCATACTTTTTTTCCATTTGAGATTAGCTTCTTCTATAACACGATCTACATATCATAAAATAGATTAACAACAAAGTTGTCAATTTGTTGCATCATAGTGCAATGTATAAATAAGATTAATGTAAATCATAAACTCAATTTCAAAAAATCATATATAACAAAAATCAAATCAGTCTCCACAAAAAATTAATTAAGAAAACTTAGAAGCAACAATCAGCTTCACAAAGTCAATTTCAGGAACTAACAGCTTCACAAAGTCAATTTGTTGCATGATTAAATAAAGAAGCTACCTATGATTTTTTTCATCAGAATCCAAAAAAATTTTATTTAAGGGAAATCAAAGAAAACCTGATGATGGAGAAGAAAGCTCCAAAGTAGGTACAACAAAGACTGCTATGGGACAGAAGGACCGACAAAGGAAAGAGCAACACTGAAGACTAGTGATGGAGAGTGTGGAAGAATATGCATCGATATAGAGGATAGAGAGGTGGCGTCTTGTCATAAAGGATGTGTTTTAGGGTTGAAAAAAATTAGATTTCAGGGAGGAGATTGTCGGTGGAGGCAGTCGGTGTGAAGAATGGGAAGAGGCAGTCGATGGAGGCCCTGGTATGGAGGAGGTCGTCGGTGGGTTATCATAAACATCTTCGATGGCTGGTTGATGTGAAGCTATGGAGACACTACAAGAAGATGGAGGCGTTGAAAGAGAATGGTAGACCAAGGGTAAAGATGGAAACGTATCTCTCTTTATCAGTCGTTTACTTTCCCCCTTGTGTCTCAATCAAATTAATCTTATCGAGTCTGATACCTAAAGTTGGATTACCAAACACTATTTGTTGATCGAGTCAGCTAAAAATGTTTGACCTGACTCTGTTAGACACATATCAACCGGGACCTTAGACTTCATAGTTTTTTTTTATCTGAGAACAGGTATATAGGAACGTGTCATTTTGTTGCCACCAACTGTTTGACTTTATTCCTCAAAGAAGTTTTATAGATATGATGATTTTATTATGTCTTATAGATGAACTCTTGTAAGATTTTTCCAATAACAATCAAGTGTAGTATGGAAAGTAATTTAACAAGCTTCAATTTAAGACTTGATATTAATTTTATCTTTGTTATATATATATATATATATATATATATATATATATATATATATATATATATATATATATATATATATATATTAAATCAAGATTACTTACCAAACGAACCTGGTTTGACCGGTTGGAATGGTAAGTTCCAGATTTATCAGACATTTGCATATATAAGAAAAGGTAGGATTCGTTGCATATTGCCTTGAGTTACTAAGTGAAATTAAAGATATACATAACATAGTCCATATGCAATGTTTATGGAATACATTATTTGAATATTTGGAAAAGGTGTTTTTGGCCGAGGTGGAGATAAGTGGAAATATGATTTATAGAGAAAAACCGAAGAAAGTATTAGATCGCAAGGATACACAACTCTAGGATAACAAATATTATACTTTAGAAAGTCCAATGGTGGTATCATAATGGTGTGGATGTGACCTTGGAGCCTAAAGAAAAGTTTAGATCTAAATATCCTCATTTGATTTTTTTTAAAAAGTGATTTCAAGGTTGAAATATTTTGAAAGGAGGGGGAGACTTTTGGCAACCACTTCATAACTTATAAAATATGTGTTGGGATGGAAAGTTCTTCATAGAGGATAAAAAGAGAAAACTTGGAAGACCTAATTAAACATACGGGATTTTAGGTTATGACTTGATATATATATATATATATATATATATATATATATATATATAGAGAGAGAGAGATAGAGAGAGAGAGAGAGAGAAAGAGAGAGAGAGAGAGAGAGAGAGAGAGAGAGAGAGAGAGAAAGATAGAGGGGGAGGGATAGAGAGAGTCTTGTATGCATCTCTATATATAGTGAATGCCATTATTTTTAAGATATGCTTAAGAGATGTAATATTTGAGAATTATAAGTTGAGGTAATTACATTAGCCTAGATCCATATCATACTTTTGTAACTCATCACTATGATTGATAATGTCTTTTAACACCCATATCATCATGTCAACTAGTATTGTAACCAAACCATGAAGTTAAATCAATTATTTCATGAAATGGTTCACGATTTGATAATTCTTCATAATTCGAACTTTTAGAAATATTGCCCGTAGTCACAAGAATTGGTAGTGTTACGATTAACGGCAGTCTTTATGGGTAACATATATGGACAAAATTGAATGATCAATGACACAAAAGAATTATAGGGATCTAGATTTTAATTAATTATATGAATAGTTAATTACTAAAAACTTTTAGAACTAAGGGATTGAAATGTAAAGATCTATGAGTCCAATCATTTGGATATATACTTGCCTTATAGAGAATTACAAAATGAACAAGTAATTATCCAATTAAAATCCCAAATCCCACAATGTAAATAGAGGGGTAGCAAGTAAATTTCTGATAATGCCTTTTAATTTATAATAATCCTAAAATCCAGCCTTCTCTCTTTCTCTTCTCGAAACTCTAGTAAACACCAAGAGAGCGAAACACTCCTTTACATGACACACACGAAGAACAGTTTGGTGGTTCTTTGATATTTTGAATCCAAAAGTTTCCAGATCGGTGTTTTGACTTCCTCAGGTACAATCACAGAAGATCAACATTGGTTAGTATTATATTCCCTTCGACCAGCTATCTAGGTTTGTTGCATTGATTTGTTGATTAAGAGGTCCACTAACTATGCTATGAAGTACTAGTTTTTGTTGTTTACTATTTCAGTTTCATTTGCAACTTTGTTGCTATATTTCCTCATAAACCCAATAGAGGTATCAGAGCCATCTTAATCACATTTTTAAACACGTCATTAAGATCATTTTGTAATAGTACTTTCATCTGATATGTTTACTATAACTGTGACAACCCCAATTTTCAGAACAAATAAAAAATAATTTATTTATGCTTTCAGAACTCATAATATCATTTTACTACATAAATTCCTAGTATATTACAATAGTTTGATTAAAATTGATTGTACCAAAATTTCAAAACTATAAGGATATCATAATCGATACGCAACATAGCTTACAACGTAAAGATCTAACAGCAATGAACACTAATCCAGGTCTTATGTTTAGTCACTCAACATCGTTGTCACACCCCCGGCAGCCGGCGAAAACGCCAATGTGTGTGACGTAAATCAGTGATCACAGTTATTGAACATACATTGAATAGTACAAATATCATCTTCTATTATTATTACAAAAATAGAAGTTACATTAATAATGGCTATTGCTAAATTACGACACACACCTAAAAATTTGGTGTTTACAAATGTGTAATATAATTAACGAAGTGTCTTCTGAGCGAACAATTTTGACCTGCTAAATAACATAAGAATACATGCATTAAATACGTCAAGAAAATCGTTGGTGAGCTGTACATGTTTTGACAAGAAGTTTTTTATAACTGAAAGAGTTTTATAAAATTTATCTGGTTGACCAACGTTTATAAAATACATATATTCCTATCAAAAGTATAAGATCATTGAGTTATAAAAATGTATTTGGCCTCATTTAGAAACATCATGTGTTTAAATCCAAAATTTTAAAATACAACAAAATACATATAAGTAGGTCAATCTTATATAAAAAATTACATGGTTCCCATGACCAAAATGTTTTTTATAAAAGGATGTGGAGTGCCCATTTATATCAAATAAAATCATATCGCATATTGTAAAGACATAAAATGACCAAAGTTACTGTAGAAATATTGTATAAACGTTTGTGTATTTTATATGTAAAAATCATAAGTTTCGAATTTATAAACTTTGTAGAATTTCATCATAGTATTATTTAAGTATTATCTTACTTAATTTGGAAACTGACACTTAACGAGTGGGGCAAATGCCTCCCACATAAATATTGTATTTTTGTTAAAGAACAAATGGTTTATATAAATAATTTATTAGTCGTAAGTTATTAAACCTTAAAGAGTCATGTAATGATATTAATTAAGTGTAATATGACTTAATTTATGGTATTGACAATTATCATTTTGGGTTACAAACTATCCCACTACATAAGATCTCTTTTAACTAGTATAATTGAACAAAAATCCCGTATAAATCTAATATCAATTCAATACGGTAAAGAAATGAAGCAGGGATTTTATAATGAATTCATGATCGAACTCGTAACACTACACTTTTTTCACCTGCTCCATAATAGGTCGTGCTTAAGTCATTCACCCTATTATAACACGTGGTAATGTTCAATGATATTAACGTCAACGCCAAAAATTTATCTCATCAAACATAGTTGTAGCTAGCAACTCTAGGCAGGCCGTCTAACCATATAAGATCAATAATATGACACTTATACCTATGGTTAGTCATTATTTGAAGATTAACGATTATGAAAATAAAGGGTTTTCACCAAGACACACAGTCTTAGTATACCCAACAGCATAGCCCAAATGGCTTAGGAAATGAACCTAACTCATATGGCTTTAATAACAAGGCACCTACAGGGAGACCCTGGAGTGTTGGATCCTAACAATGTGTCTAGGCATCCTAGTCCAAAACTTCCCATTATAAGATGTTGGAATATTTATGATTTTGTTGTTTAGAAATAATATTTGATTGAAGTCCTTTAGTATTTGTGATACGTAAGACTTAATGGATTTCCAGTTTCTATTGTCTGTTGTAATGAAATTTGGGCAGCATAATGATTGCTTTTATAACATTTTCAAGGTTTCATCCAATATGAAACCAGCAAGTTCCATGATATATATAATTCACGTGACCAATATGGTACAATATTTTGAAAATAACGACACTTAGGTCTTGAACTCGATCATGATATTTATTTTAATAAAAATTCATAACTTAGTAAAATGAGTTATATTTTTATAATTAATATAAAAATATTTTAGTAAATTTTTATACTCAGTTTTGCATAACTTATATATACTGACAATCTATTTTTGATAACCTTAACTACTAGTTATATAATTCCATAAATTTCACTTTTCCATCAATTATAACAATGTAATTTCATTTTAAGCACTAATAATATTTTTGATCATTTATATATCTTTTCATGCTTCAATGAGATATTTTAACTTATATATATATATATATATATATATATATATATATATATATATATATATATAATCATCATTTACATGAATTTTAATCTTAGATTATGTCATTATTGTTGGGATTTTGAGCATTCTAACAATCCTAAGTGTACATGCAACCCTAAATACCTTGGATCTATGTTTTCTCTATTATACATGCAAATATGAATATCCAAGGTATTATCCTAAACTAGCATACAAAACTATCAATATAACAAGATAGAATACATACCTCTTTGATGGTGCTTGTCTTCATGAAGCTTGAGTGCCTAGTGCCCCAAGTGTGACACCTCAAATGGTTCACAATCATCAAAACACTTAGAATAGCTTAGAGACAATTCTACACTTCATGAAATCGGTTAGCCCTTTCTTATTCTCACTAGTGACCGATTTTTCCTCAAGAATAAGATGCTTATATAGTTATACAATTAGGGTAAACCCTAATTGTCATGACTTTCCATTTCCTTGGATCCATGGGTTCAAATACACCATGGAGCATCATATGGGTTTTGGCCCAACTAGATAATCCATGGAGCATTAGCCCACTATAAAAGTATGGATGATTTACATAATCAACCCATATATTTAATTAGTCTTCTTTTGATCACTCAATTAATGCTAGATTAATTCTTGATCAATACTAATTAAATAATCTCATTATTCTTATTATTAATATACTAGAACTTATAATATATTAATAACCATAAGTGTCTTATTTCTCTCATTTAGTCTATCCAAGTGCATGATGGTATGCAACCCAAATGGACCATGCCGGGTCCGGTCAAGTCTTACCAATTATAGTTATGGACTTAGACATTAATCCAACAATTATAACATTCTAGTTTTTGGTTTATGATATTTTTTATGTTTATATAACCATTTTTGGTAATAAGATCAAATGTGTCATAAACAGCATTCTAAAATAATTTAATAACCTTATAAATGATTATTACCATTTTTGTGATTATTTCACAATTTTTATAATATTAGCAAAGTAGATTGCCATTTTGTGTGTAAATGTTTGAAAATCATCAAACTTGATAAGCATGCAAATATTCTCTCCCAAATATATGGAAACATAAAAGAGGGGCCGTAGAAACTCACATTCGATTTGTGATCTCGATCTAGGCTTGGTTTTGGTGAAGCTTTTCGTGAATAACCACAAAATAAAGGTTCTTGAACTTTGAAACAGTTTGGGGTTTGCTATGTAATATTTAAAACTAAAGGGATCACTTTTATAATGATTTAAGTCAAAATGTTGATTTTAAATCTTGTAATATATATTTAGGGCTACTTTTGATTAAATAACCCAAAATAGAGACTGCTTTTGACCCATCGACAAAATTTAGGGGTTGGGAAGGACCTGATTTGATTTATATTATCTGAACAAGAGAAATTTTGATTTAAACTACAAAAAGAGGGGGTTGGTTTTGCCCCATTCAACAAATTTTCAGAACAAATAAAAAATAATTTCTTTATGCTTTCAGAACTCATAATATCATTTTACTACATAAATTCCTAGTATATTACAATAGTTTGATTAAAATTTATTGTACCAAATTTTCAAAACTATAAGGAGATCATAATTGATACGCGACATAGCTTACAACGTAAAGATCTAACAACAGTAAACACTAATCCAGGTCTTATGTTCAGTCACTCAACATCCTTGTCACACCCACGACAGCCGGCGAAAACGCCAATTTGTGTGACGTAAATCGGTGATCACAGTTATTGAACATACATTGAATAGTACAAATATAATCTTCTATTATTATTACAAAAAATAGAAGTTACATTGATAATGGCTAGTGCTAAATTACGACACACACCTAAAAATTTGGTGTTTACAAATGTGTAATATAATTAACGGAGTGTCTTCTGAGCGAACAATTCCGACCTGCTAAATAACCTAAGAATACATGCATTAAATACGTCAACAAAATTGTTGGTGAGCTATACATGTTTTGACAAGAAGTTTTTTATAACTGAAAGAGTTTTATAAAATTTATCTGGTTGACCAGCTTTTATAAAATACATATCTTCCTATCAAAAGTATAAGATCATGGAGTTATAAAAATGTGTTTGGTCTCATTTAGAAACATCATGCGTTTAAATCCAAAATTTTAAAATACGACAAAATACATATAAGTAGGTCAAGCTTATATAAAAAATTACATGGTTCCCATGACCAAAATGTTTTTTATAAAAGGATGTGGAGTGCCCATTTATATCAAATAAAATCATATCGCATCTTGTAAAGACATACAATGAGCAAATTTACTGTAGAAATATTGTACAAACGTTTGTGTATTTTATATGTAAAACTCATAAGTTTCAAATTTATAAACTTTGTAAAATTGCATCATAGTAATATTTAAGTATTATCTTACTTAATTTGGGAACCGACACTTAACTAGTGAGGGATATGCCTCCCACATAAATATTATGTTTTTGTTCAAGAACAAATGGTTTATATAAATAACTTATTAGCTCTAAGTTATTAAACCCTAAAGAGTCATGTAATGATATTAATTAAGTGTAATATAACTCAATTTCTGGTATTGACAATTATCATTTTGGGTTACAAACCATGCCACTACATACAATCTCTTTAAACTAGTATAATTTGTAACATCCAAAATTTCAAACAAATTTAAACTTTAAAAAAAACATGTCAACTTCATCAAAATATTAAAAATTTAGTTTTCAAAACATTAATTATAAGAGACTTTTCCCAGAAACATAGCATAGTAGGAGGAGTTGTACGATCATGCCTTGGCCTTGCCGCGATCCCCTAAGGTACCTGAAACTATAAACTGAAACTGTAAGCCCAGAAGCTTAGTGAGTCACCCCAAAATAACAATACACATACAGTCCACATAACAATATCAACATTAGCAGATCATATTAATCAAAACAGAACAGCACACACTGGGTCCCCAGCTTTACAAGCTGGACTACCTCCAGGCTCTCAGTACGAGTCTAGAATGCCTACCGGGCCCTCAGCTCGTATCCAGAATACCATCAAGCCCTCAGTTTGGAATGCCTACCGGGCCCTCAACTCGTATCTGGAATGCTCCCGAGTCCTCAACATGAGTCTGGAATGCCTACCGGGCACTCGGCTCATATCTGGAATACTTTCGGGTTTGTTGTCTACGGCACGGAGTAGTACAACCACAACCCACCCCACACAACATGTCGACATGTAACAGATAAATGCACATACAGGTAACCAATCAGTATCACAGGCAACCCTACATATCTACTCGACTAGCATATCAACTGGCATACATTACTAACTCAACTCAACATATCAATAACTACTAGGATATCAAAGCCATTGGGCCGGCCTTGGTGCCTTAGACCCCTTGGTATAGTGAGGATAACTCACCTCGAAACATCGACTCACAGAAACTAGTTCAAACCTTCGGGTTACTGACACGAATCACACCACCTATAGTTATCACGAATTGCATATATAAGATTCTGATCCTTCTATAATTGTCCTCAAAGTCAACAGATAAACTTAGGTCAATGGTCAAAGTCAACACTCAAGGTCAACAATCCATGTTGACCTGACTCGTCGAGTTCCCTTTGCTACTCACCGAGTTTCCTTGGCTTCCGGCGCACTCACCGAGTCATCGAGTGACTCGTCGAGTTTCCCTCGTTTTTCGACTAAACTCTAAAGCCACTCGTCGGGTTTCCTAAGTGAAACTCGACGGGTGCATACACGGGCATATCCTTGGGAAAGTTCATCTGACTCGCTGAGTTGTTCATCAACTCGCTGAGTTTTATGATGATCTTCATCGGACTCGCTGAGTTGTTCATCCAACTCGTCGAGTTCACAGCTTTCTTCATCAGACACGCCGAGTCATCCTTGTAACTCGCCGAGTCCGTTTGGTCTTTTTCCATACAGAATTATTCTGAGCCATGCAGTGGCTCCAATTCATAGATCTAGGCTTCTATGGCATACTTATTACGTAAACTCACAAACTTTACATACATGCATTGCATTTAAGGTTCTAAATGCCAAGTCTATGCTCTTAATGGGGTTTCATGCCCAAGAGGGACCTCATGCATGATTAATTCTGAGACTTTATGTTTCTAGAGCTTAGAGAGTGTTCAAATCTGAAGTTACAACTTCAAATCCAACTCATTGTTCACTTATCAACCTTTAAGGTCCATAGAAAATCCCTAGAACTTCAATGAAGGAAAACTCACGGAAGAGATGGTAATTTAGGATACCTCTAGAAGATGACAACTGAAAGTAGTGCTGATTTCCCCACCTAACTTGCTCTAACCTCCTCTTCCTTCAAGCCTTCTTCTTCAAAATCTTCAAATCAAGCTTCACACACTCAACAACCACACACACTTGCATCAGGAACTCACTAAGACTGTAAAGAGACCTAAGGGAGGCTAAGGCTCCTTTAAATAGGGACACAAACCCTGGGAATTAGGGTTTCACTTGCCAGATCCAACTCGCTGAGTCCTACTAGTGGATTTTCCGAGTCAGTCACTTAAGTCGCGATCCAATCCCGCTGCTACTCGACGAGTAGGGTAACCGACTCATCGGGTAGGGCCAAAACCAAGAAAATATAATCTGAACAATACCTGAAAATATGGGCATTACAACTCTCCCCACTTGAACTAGACTTCGTCCTCGAAGTCCGCTGGACTAAACAATGCTTGATAGTGCTCGCGCATCTCTGCCTCCGACTCCCATGTCCACTTGGATCCCCTTCGATGTTCTCACTGTACCTTTACTAAAGGTATTTCCTTGTTCCGCATAATCTTCTTCTTTATTTCCAAAATGGCCACAGGCCTCTCTACATAGTTCAGACTCTCGTCGATCTTAACATCATCCAATGATACCACAACCTCCTGGTCCGTAATTCACTTTCGCAATTGCGATACGTGGAAGGTATTGTGGATCCGACTAAGCTCCTCCGGAAGCACTAGTCTATAAGCCACCTTGCCAACCCTTGCAACGATCTTGAATGGTCCAATGTATCGAGGGCCTAATTTTCCCCTTTTCCTGAAATGGATCACACCCTTCCAGGGCGAGACCTTCAGAAGTACCATGTCGTCGGCCTAAAATGCCAATTCAGATCGGCGTCTGTCGGCGTAACTTTTCTACCAACTCTGAGCTATCTGCAATCTCTGTCTGGTCTGCTGAATCTTCTCGGTCGTCTGAAAACCACCTCCATCTGACCCATTACCCTGTGACCCACCTCCCCCCAACAAATTGGAGTGCAACATCTCCGCCCGTACAACAGCTCGAATGGCGAGGCGCCAATTCTAGAATGATAACTGTTGTTGTAGGCGAACTATGCAAGCGGTAGGTGAGAATCCCAGCTCCCACCGAAGTCGATGGCGCATGCCCTCAGCATGTCCTCGAGGGTCTGAATAGTTTGCTCGCTCTGGCCGTCTGTCTGAGGGTGGAATGTTGTGCTGAAGTGCAACTACGTGCCCAGCTCCTCGTGAAACTTCTGCCAGAAATGGGAGGTAAACCTGACATCCTGATCCGAGACAATGGAAACAAGAACCCCATGGTGAGACACTATCTCGTGAACATACACCTCGGCCAACTTCTCGGCCGAAGAACTCTCCCGTATGGCCATGAAATGGGCACTCTTGTTCAATCTGTCCACGATGACCCAAATCGCATCGAATCCCTTCACCGTCTTTGGCAGCTTGGGGATAAAGTCCATCGTGATCTGCTCCCACTTCCACATGGGAATCTCCAGGGGTTGCAGGTTTCCATGCGGCCTCTGATGTTTCGCCTTGACCATCCTGCAGGTCAAGCACCTCTTGATGTACCAAGCGATCTCGCGCTTCCTACCCGACCACCAATAGCTCAAACTCAAATCTTGGTACATCTTAGTGGCCCCGGGTGGATGGAGAAATGAGACTTATGAGCCTCTTCCATAACCATCTGTCTGATCCCGCTAGACATAGGAACCCAAACCCGACTATACCTGGTCAGTAATCCCCGACTATCCTACACAAACCCGGTGTCTTCACCCTTGATCCTTTCCCTCTTCAAATTTTCTGGTCGCATGCCCTCTATCTCGGCATCCCTGATCAAGCTCACAAGCGGGGAGTCCACATCTATTTTCATACATATTGCGGCAGTGGAAGACCCCGCCGACTTGCGGGTCAAAGCATCCGCAACCACATTCGCCTTACCACGGTTGTAAACGATCTCGCAGTCATAGTCTTTGACTATATCGAGCCACCTGCGCTGCCTCAGGTTTAGGTTCGGCTGATCCAAGATGTGTCTCAAGCTCTTGTGATCCGTGTAAATGGTACAGCGAACCCCATAAAGTTAATGTCTCCATATCTTGAGAGCGAACACCACCGCCCCCAGCTCCAAATCGTGCGTAAGGTATCGGGTCTCATGCGGTTTCAGCTGCCGCGATGAATAGGCTATCACACGTCCCCTCTGCATGAGTGTAAGTCCCTAATCTGCCTGTGTATCAGTCAAATCCGTTTGATGGTGCGGAATCCCAATCAAACGGATGATGTTAGGTAAAAATAGAAGAGAAGGAGAAGAAGAATATTATGAATCTTGAATGTATTAATGATATGAATGAAAATCCTTACACAAGATTCACACACAAATAAAAGCTCCTGTCTCTCTCGTCTCTGGCTGTAAACTCCTTACTGTTCATCAATCATACTCCTCACCCTAACACCTATATTTATACTTGGAGAATATGGGCTTGGTGGACATGGGCCGTAAATGGGTTTACGGCCGTAAGGTGTTTACGGCCGTAAACTCAGCCGTAAACATGACCGAAAACTCTACAATTATTACACAAAAATATAATTGCCTAGAAAAGCAAAGTATAAACCATATTTTGACCTAACAATCTGCCCCTTGGTTTATAGCTTTCTTTTCTTAATTGACCCAACAATCTCCCCCTAAAAAATAGCTGGCTCTTCTTGTTAATCTTCATTGGGAACTTGGCTTCAGCATTAAGCTTCAAATTTTTCACAGCATCAGGATGAACATATGAATCTTCCATGAATGTGCATTCAGCTTGAGAATCTTTAGAGAGAACTTCAGAGAGAACAAATCTTCTAGATCACTTCAGCAGGTACAAAGATAGCAGCAGACCGATTGAGGAGGCTTCAATGCAATCCGTCACATATTCTTCAATTGCAGCTTCACCTTGCTTCTGGGGTTGAAAGATTGAATTTGAAAGAATGATCTTCATTTCTTGCTCCTTCGAATGAGAATTCTTCGATGCTCACGGACGAGGCTTTGGCTCAGAAATCTTCAACACAAACTCTATGAGTCTTATCTATACCTGAAATCAATTTTCAAGACAAAACAAAACTAAAAGAAAACTTAGCACACAAAGTAAAATAGAAACAAAAATATTTTTGGATTTTTTTGATTTTTCTGAACAAGAAATAAAACAAAAATAACACTATTTTTGGATTTTTTAATTTTTCTGATTTTTTTATTATTTTTAATTTTTAATTCTCCCCTAATATTTAAATTAGAAGAAGCTATAATAAATTTAACAAAAACAAAATGATATCTAACTTTAAGAGAGATTTGGGATCAAAGTTTTTTAGACAACCATTATCCACTTGTCGGTACCTTCCATATTCACATCTTTGTCTGGTCGATCGTCGGTATTGTTGTCCACTTAAACACGAAAAATTTGTGACAGATTTAGGACATACTATTTGTTACAAGACATGATGAACTTAAAAACCTAAAATTTATATCTGATCCTAATTTCTTAGATACTATATCTTAAGGTCCATTCATCTGACGACGACCAGGGATATTGTTGTCCACCTAAATTAAG
Source organism: Lactuca saligna (assembly GCF_052625555.1). NCBI lineage: Eukaryota > Viridiplantae > Streptophyta > Magnoliopsida > Asterales > Asteraceae > Lactuca > Lactuca saligna. The sequence goes on along the minus strand of NC_136421.1, from coordinate 144,152,222 downwards.
CTGCGAGATCTATAGACAATCTGTATGTGTTCAATTTTAAGTGTACTGGAACGTGTTTCCCGCTTCCTGATATGCCCCAGCCATCAAGAACTTCCAGAGTACTCCTTACACCGGGTGAGCAGACAACCATTCAGAGGAGAAGAGATTTAGAATTCTATTGCTAACTACTTCAGAGGGGTTGAGAAGAAGAAGGTTGCATATGCTGTGTACCAGGTCGGATTAGAAGTCGCGCAAAGGAGACAACATATGACTAACAGATAAGAAGTATTTCACACATTTATATATAGCCTGCAGAGAAATAGAGTTGCATATGTTTCAATCCAGGTCGGATCTCTTCCAATCACGCAAAGGATGCAACATATGACTAACAGACGGAAAGAAAGAAAATGATATTCTACAGACCTAATTTATCGGAATTTACCAGTCGCCCCATCCAACCGGAATTAAGGACAGAATCCGCACATCGAGGAAAAGTTAAGTCACGGTTCCAAGTACGGGTTCAATTAATGTGACGAGTAGATTCCCATATATATCTCCCTGCTCAACCTATCCGAGCGTCGTATTGTTAGGCTGAATGGATCTAACTAGGTCAAAATTTGTCAAGTCTATAAATTTCCTAAGTTCAACTCTGCCTAGTTATGTCCATTTTAAAATTTTTCGTGCCTACCGACGCATCAAGTCAGAGCATAGATCCTTCAACTTCGGGTACGTTACGCAGACTCAGGTTGCGTGTTATCACTTGACAATATCACTTCCCAAAACATCTCCCTCAAACACATTTCATAACCAATATATTTTTTATTTTCTGATGTTTTTGGATTTTTTAAAATTTTCTAATTTTTGTTTTGTTTTTATTTCTCCCCCTAAATTTGTGCATAGGAGAGAAACGAAAGTAAATGCGCAAATTTAAACTATCCTAAAACAAAAATTAGTCTTTAAAACGAATCAGATTAAGAAAAACTCAGGAGTATAGAGAAGAAAAACGCAAACCGTAATTCACCGATTGAATCTGCATCCAGAAGGTCTGAGAATAGCAAGCATAATCTCAGAATAGATCCGAAAATTCTTCATATCATTAAGCACTAACCCCATGTGATCCCTTCCTTTCTTCCTTTCCCGCAAAGGACACATTCTCCCAAACAATGTTCTGAGTGTTGTACAATTGAGAGATGCCTCCTATCATGTTCCTGGAACAACTACTACCAACAAACCGAAGTCTGATGATATGCCTCCATAGCTGCTCCATCACAGAGCGGGATTAGTTGGTCTTTGGAACCCAGTCCATTTTGAAACTGGGCCGACCTTTGTCATCAATGCAGGGTACTCTCTCCCATGACATATCCTGCTTATCACAAATAGAAGACGATGAAATATTAGAGTCGTTAGTTGATTTGGGAGTTTTCACCTTTGGTACCCATCTATATTCGGGCTTAACCCATTTCTTGTTCGATCCGATGGGTGCCTCGGCACTTGATTTGGCACTTGAAGCCGATCTTCGAGATGACTTTGACCTAGCTGGTCTTGGCTTCACTGGAGCATCTCTTGAACTAGACTTATGGGCCGACATTCCCTTCTTGTTCTTGGGAGTTAGATGCTTGGCCTTGTGCGCATTCCAGTCATCATGGTCTGAACATGACCTTGAGGGGTTTCCTTTGGAGTATCTCCCACTTGGCACATTTTTCCATCCTTGTGCATAGTAGGGAACGTATGCACGATTAGGATAATTTCTGGCAATGTGTCCAGGTGTTCCACAATGAAAACATGTCTTTTTCTTCACTGTGAAGTTGTTTCTTCGTGCCCCTGGTGGTGTATCCTTGCCTTGTCTCTTGTTGTTCCCACATGCACACTTGCCACAAGAACTTTGTTGTGTTGGAATTGGTGGCCTGTATTTCTCAACGGCAGGTTGATCAGAACCAGCTGAGTTCGAAGCAACAGACTTAGAGCTCAAAGAGACATTTGTTTGATCAATAGTGTTCTCCTTGTTCTCATATTCTGCTACTTTACCTGCACATGAAGTAGCAACATTAGTATCTTCAAAATTAAGAACTCCTCCTAACACAAATCCAACTCGTTTTCCATATTGAAGATGCGCCTCTTTGTCAATTTCTTCTTGTTTCATAGGGATGGATGTGTAGTTATGATTGTAAGGAGGAGGTACACTATCATACCCTAGACCCTTGTGTTGATTCCTTTTAAACTGCATGCTTTGGTCTATCATATTTGCAACCACCTCACTTGAGAAATCATATTTTCTAACATCAAGTTTGGCGGTTTCAAACTTTCCTATCAAAGATTCAACTTCAGCCACTAGCTCAACATTTTGTTTGACTACATAATCATAGTTTTCACATTTGTTACTGTAGTCTTCCTGAAGTCTCTTAAAGTCCTTGGTTTTTGCTTCTAATTCAGCCTTCAGGGGTTTCTGTCCTTTCCTGAGTTGATATCCTTTATATCTTAGGTCCTCAACTTCCCTTTTTAATAAATCAATTTGTTCCTGAAGAAATTTAATCGTATCTTCACATGATTGAGAACATGAAACTTCACATGAATGTGAACACGACACTTCATTGACCGGAAGGTTTGTTGAACTCATTGTTTTTCGACAATTCAAAGTGTTAAGTTCTTCAATTATATCAGCCAGACTAAGACGATTGAGATCTTTTGTCTTCTTGATGTCATCCACGTCCATGTCCCACGATTTTGGAAGTGAATTCAACAACTTTTTGTTGATCTCGGACTTAGTCAAGAAGATCCCGGCTATATTCATCTCAGTAGTGAGTGTAGTAAATCGCTGCAACTGAGTTTCGAGCGTTTCTCCAGGGACATAATCGAAAAAGTTGAAATTTTGTCTTAACATATCCTGATGACTTTCTTTCATGTTTTCAACTCCCTCGTAGACCTTAAAATCAATAATAAAAAAAAACTAGAAGCTAAAATAAAAATTAAATGTCAAATTTAAAATGCCTTTTTTTTTTAAAAGTTGAAAAGTCAAACCGAAAAGCTAAATTTGAAAAGTCAAATTAAAAAAAAATCAAACTTGAAAAGTCAAACCGAAAAGTTAAATTTGAAGTTTTAAAAGTTAAACGAAAAAATCAAAGTTTAAAGTCAAAGGTCAAACTTGGAAGTCAAAATCGAAACTTGAAATAAAAAGTCAAAAATAAAATTCAAAAATTATAATTATTATTATTTTATTTTATTTTATTTTGGATGAAAAAGAAATTTAAAATTAAAAGAGATTTAGTTTTTGGGCGTGATGCGACTGGAAGTGTTTAAGAATTAAAAACAGAATGGTTTTAACAGGTTTTTCCTTGGTTCAACTTGTAAGACGGAGGAATGGAAACTTTAATAGACCCGGGTTCGATCCTTGCCAGATGCAAAGCTGTTGCCTTTTTATTGAGGCGCTTGCAGCTAGCTGCTGCTGAGCCGAGCCGATCTCCAAGCCGCGATTCACCAAGCCGAGTCGCTAGCCGCCACGCCTGAGCCGAGCCGTCTTCTACCGAGCCAATCTGCCGAGCCGAGCCGCAAACTCCGGAAACCCTAGACGTAAACGCAAATGCCGCCGCCGGCCGTGAACTGTTTCCCGCAGTAAGCTCCGGCCGTAAACAGTTTAAGATTACGTGAAAATTCGACTTCCAAGCTCCAAAACTTAATCAAAAACCCCTTTTTATGAAAAATACAAAGAACAAACCCCCTTTATTTTTGCGAGATCTATCCAAAAACGCAAAAATATTTCGAAAATAAGATCAAATATTGCCCCAAATAGAGTTTACGGCCCAAGAACTCGGTGTTTACGGCCGTAAGCTTGGACCGTAAACACAGAATATTCAGATTCCAAACAAATTGTAAAACCTTTTGACTGATACAACCTTACTCTGATACCAATTGTAAGTCCCTAATCTGCCTGTGTATCAATCAAATCCGTTTGATGGTACGGAGTCCCAATCAAACGGATGATGTTAGGTAAAAATAGAAGAGAAGGAGAAGAAGAATATTATGAATCTTGAATGTATTAATGATATGAATGAAAATCCTTACACAAGATTCACACACAAATAAAAGCTTCTGTCTCTCTCCTCTCTGGCTGTAAACTCCTTATTGTTCATCAATCCTACTCCTCACCCTAACACCTATATTTATACTTGGAGAATATGGGCTTGGTGGACATGGGCCGTAAATGGGTTTACGACCGTAAGGTGTTTACGGCCGTAAACTCAACCGTAAACATGACCGAAAACTCTACAATTATTACACAAAAATATAATTGCCTAGAAAAGAAAAGTATAAACCATATTTTGACCTAACAATGAGAACCACCCCTAACCCTGTGATGGAGGCATCACAGAAAACCACAAAATCCTCAACTCCCTCCGGCAGTGTTAGGACTGGCGCCTCACACAGATACTGGCGGAGGGTCTCAAACACTCCCTGTTGTTCGGGACCCCATCGAAAATTCACCCCTTTCCTCATGAGGCGAGTGAGGGGTATTGCATTCTTCGAGAAATCCCATATAAATCTCCGGTAGTATCCTGCCAGACCCAAAAAGCTCCTAATATACGAGAGGGATTTCAGGACCTCCCACTGCATAACCGCCTCGATCTTGGCCGGATCGACCAAAATTCCCTCTTGGTTAACAAGATGTCCAAGGAACTGGACCTCTCGCAACCAGAACTCCCACTTCTAGAACTTCGTGTATAGTCGTCCCCTCCTCAGGACCCCCAACATCTCTCACATATGCTCCTCATGCTGCTCTCGGGTCTTGGAATACAGCAAGATATCATCTATAAACACTATAACCGAGCGGTCGAGCATCGATCCGTAGACCCGATTCGTCAGGTCCATAAACACTGCTGTCGCATTGGTGAGGCCAAACGGCATCACCAGGAACTCGTAATGTCCATAACGAGTTTGGAATGTAGTCTTCTCCACGTCCTCCTTCCTGTCCCTGACCTGGTGGTATCCGGACCTCAAATCGATCTTGGAAAACCAAGATGCGCCCTGCAGTTGATCAAAGAGGTCGTCTATCCTCGGGAGCGGATAATGGTTCTTCACTGTTAGCTTGTTTAACTCCCAGTAATCAATGCACATCCGGTGTGAACCCTCCTTCTTCCGGACGAAAAAAATCGGCGCTCCCCATGGAGAGACGCTAGGTCGAATGAACTGCTTGCCCAGCAGTTCCTGCAGCTGGGACGACAGTTCCTGCATCTCAGGCAGCACCAATCGATACAATGCCTTAGCGATAGGGGCCGCACCTGGCAACAGGTCGATCTTGAACTCGACCTGCCTCTCCGAAGGTATCCCTGGCAACTCCTCCGAAAATACATATGCGAACTCCTTGACCACTGGTACATCAGAGACCGAAATCTAGTCCCTGACTCGCGTATCTACCACGTACGCTAGATAACCCATACACCCATACTGAATGTACTGTTGAGCCCTGGTAGTTGAGCAAAAACCTGAACCTACTCTGGTGCCCTCACCATATATCACCAGTTCTCCCCCACTTGGGGTTCGAACTACCACTCGCTGACCCTCAAAATCGATCATAGCACTGAACCTACTGAGCCAATCCATGCCCACAGTCACGCACACCTCCCCCATGGGAATCAGAATCAAGTCTATCGGAAAAGACACCCCGAAAATCTCCAAGTCACATCCTCGGTAAATTGAAGAAGCAGAAACCCCATGTTCATTAGCGATGGACAATCGCAACAGACACTCTAATTCACTCATAGGCGTACTGAACTCCCCACTAAAAGACTAAGACACGAAAGACCAACTCGTCCCCAAGTCGAATAAGACCAAAGCAAGCAAAGAATTGACCAAAAACGTACCTAATTATAGGTACAATAGATAAGCATATAACAGATAAATAAAACAAGGTGATGATAGAAACATACCAACAACCACATTTGGTGTTGCTCTGGCCTCCTCCGCCGTAAGCTAAAAAGCACGGCCCTGAGCCTTCGGAGGCTCTATCCTGTCTGATCTCCTGTCTGTGATCCTTAAGGTAGCCGGTGCTGCAGCCTGCACTGGATTGGCGGTAACTAGTGGACAGTTAGCCCTCATGTGGCCAACCTGGTTGCAGTGATAACATAACCTCATACCCTGAACTTTGGTTGCCTGGCGACAATCCTTCGTATAATGCCCCTCCTTGCCACATTTGTGGCACCCACTACCAGCCCGACATACCCCAGAATGACCCTTGCCACACTTCCCACAAGTGCATCCCTGTTAATCCCCAGTTCTATCATCGGCTGTCTTAGGCCGCTTCGGCACCGGCTGTGACAGTACCGGGGCCGGCCGCTGCTCCCTCAACTACAGCTCAATCTCCAACTCTCGCCACCTGGCGGCCTCCTGTAACTCTAGAAGATTATCACATCGCTAGGTGGATACGAACTGTCGGATATCACTCTTGAGCATACTCAGATAATGGGTCATCTGAGACTTCTCGGAAGCAAACTCTGGGCAGAACATTGCCCTCTCGTTGAACATATGGGTGATCTCCGTCACCGACTCTCCATCCTGTCTCAGACTCAAAAACTCTTATGCCAAACGTTCCCGCTCAAACCTCGGGATGTAACGAGCGCGAAACATATCCCTGAACTGCTCCCAAGAAACAGCAGCTCTCTGATCATCAGTATAAGTCCCAATCGTAAGTCTCCACCAATCCTTGGCTCCAGACCTAAGCAGGTTAAGAGCACACCTGACCTTTTGGTCAATAGGACACAAGCAGGTGAAGAAACACCCCTCCACATATGAAATCCATCTCATAGTCTTGATGGGATCCCGTGTCCCATTAAAAGTAGGGGGCTTTGTGTTGTCGAAGTCCCGGAACTGAAAACCCCTATAAACTCCTCCCCCTGCCATAGTTACAGCTGATGTAGCTGCTGCGGCGGCTGTCTTTGCGAGGGCTGCATAACGCTCATTGAAATACTCCACCATGGCAGTCTTAATTGACCCGAACATTTTCGTCAATTTGGCCTGGAACAATGCAGCAACCTCGTCATGCAGGATTGCTCGAATCCTTTCTTCCATCTCATCCGACCTCATTTAGCCAATCATCGCAGGTGTTGTCAGCTCCCCCCAAGCCACCCTCTCCTGATCCAGACCCTGATCCAATCACAAAGCGCCTAGTCATCACCATTCTGAAACACAGCACAAGGAATTAGTTAACTTCATACACAACAACCAGGGACCAACCCCCAACAAAACCCTGGGAGTTGTGACTTCCTTATCACGTGTATGGGTCCTGTGCTTTCAGTAGTATGGGCCCATACTACCTTCCACACTTACCTATATTTGTTACAAGTATCACCACAACACCCTAACAATACATATAATCACATCAAGCACTCAAGTCTGGTTCCTAAAAGGATGCTAAACGACTCGAAATCGGCGGACTTATCCCAACAACCTTCCCACTCACGAAGCTTCCACCAACCATCTAGCACTAGTGCATATCAGCCACACATAACGCTAGACCCGATAGACTTTTGAATATTAAATTCTACCCTAAGGTCCCAATCAAACAAGAACAGAACATAAGGCTAAATCAGACATTCTCAGGCTATAAGGTCTTAATTATTTACAATTATGATGCATACACTAAATCACTACAGTAATGATGTCAATTTCATTTAAAGGATACCCTAGGCTAGCAGGAACCATGTAATCAGGCAATTTTATCATGCAATTCCTGAAGATCTCTAGCCTAGTACTAGCATGCTGTTCTAACATATCACAATATCGAATAACTGTATGGTATTTTCAGGTCTACTTACTGGCTCCGGCTGATCGACACATCCTGCATCCTTCTTTACTTATTTTGAAAACCATTTAAAAATTATTTTGAAAATCTTTCCTTGATTTGAGACTGGATTTACACGAAGGTTCCCCCAATTCACACAAACCAAGGCTCTGATACCAACTTGTAACATCCAAAATTTTAAACAAATTTAAACTTAAAAAAAACATGTCAAGTTCATCAAAATATTATAAATTTAGTTTTCAAAACATTAATTATCAGAGTCTTTTCCCATAAACATAGCATAGTAGGAGGAGTTGTACGATCACGCCTTGGCCTTGACGCGATCCCCTGAGGTACTTGAAACCATAAACTGAAACTGTAAGCCCGAAAGCTTAGTGAGTCACCCCAAAATACCGATACACATACAGTCCACATAACAATATCAACATTAGCAGATCTTATTAATCAAACCAGAACAACACACACTAGGTCCCCAACTTTACAAGTTTGACTACCCCCAGGCCCTCAGTACAAGTGTGGAATGCCTACCGGGCCCTCAGCTCGTATCTGGAATGTCATCGACCCCTCAGTACGAGTATGGAATGCCTACCAGGCCCTCAGCTCGTATCTGGAATGGTCCCGAGTCCTCAGCATGAGTCTGGAATGCCTACCGGGCCCTCAGCTCATATCTGGAATACTCTCGGGTTTGTTGGCTACCGCACGGAACAGTACAACCTCAACCCACCCAACACAACATGTCGACATGTAACAGATAAATGCACATACATGTAATCAATCAGTATCACAGGCAGCCCTACATATCTACCCGGCTAGCATATCAACTGGCATACATTACTAACTCAACTCAACATATCAATAACTAATAGGATATCAAATCCATTGGGCCGGCCTTGGTGCCTTAGACCCCTTAGTATAGTGAGGATAACTCACCTCGAAACATCGACTCACAAAAATTAGTTCCAACCTTCGGGTTACTGATACGAATCCCACAACCTATATTTATCACGAATAGCATACATAAGATTCTGATCCTTTTAGAATTGTCCTCAAACTCAGCAGATCAACTTAGGTCAATGGTAAAAGTCAACAGTGTTGACCTAACTCACGGAGTTCCCTCGGCTACTCGCTGAGTTTCCTTAGCTTCCGGCGCACTCGCCGAGTCATCGAGTGACTCTTCGAGTTTCCCTCGTTTTTTGACTGAACTCTAAAGCCACTCGCCGGGTTTCCTAAGCGAAACTTGATGGGTGCATACACGAGCATATCCTTGGGAAAGTTCATCTGACTCACCGAGTTGTTCATCCAACTCGCCGAGTTTTATGACGATCTTCATCGGACTCGCCGAGTTGTTCATCCAACTCGTCGAATTCACGACTTTCTTCATCAGACTTGCTGAGTCATCCTTGTAACTCTCCGAGTCCGTTTGGTCTTTTTCCATACAAACTTATTCTAAGCCATGCAGTGGTTCCTATTCATAAATCTAGGCTTCTATGGCATACTTATTACGTAAAGTCACAAACTTTACGTACATGCATTGCATTTAAGGCTCTAAATGCCAAGTCTATGCTCTTAATGGGGTTTCATGCCCAAGAGGGACCTCATGCATGATTAATTCTGAGACTTTATGTTTCTAGAGCTTAGAGAGGGTTCAGATCTGAAGTTACAACTTTAGATCCAACTCACTGTTCACTTATTAACCTTTAAGGTCCATAGAAATACTCTGGAACTTCAATGAAGGAAAACTCACAGAAGAGATGGTAATTTAGGATACCTCTGGAAGATGACACTGAAAGTAGTGCTGATTTCCCCACCTAACTTGTTCCAACCTCCTCTTCCTTCAAGCCTTCTTCTTCAAAATCTTCAAATCAAGCTTCACACACTCAACAAGCACACACACTCGAATCAAGGACTCACTAAGACTGTAAAGAGATCCAAGGTAGGCTAAGGATCCTTTAAATAGGGACACAACCCTTGGAATTAGGGTTTCACTTGCCAGATCCTACTCGTTGAGTCCCACTAGTAGACTCGCCGAGTGAAACACTTAAGTCGTGATCCAATCCCACTGCTTCTCCACGAGTAGGGTAACCGACTCTTCGAGTAGGGCTAAAACAAAGACTCTATAATTTGAACAATACCTAAAAATCGGGGTGTTACATAATTGATCAAAAATCCCATATAAATCCAACATCGATTCTATACTGTAGTGAAACAAAACTGGGATTTTATAATGAATTCATGATCGAACTCGTGACACTACAATTTTTTCACCTGCTCCATAATAGGGAGTTTTTAAGTCAATCACCCTATTATAACACGTGGTAATGTTAAATGATACTAACATCCACACCAAAAATTCATCTCATCAAACATAGTTGTAGCTAGGAACTCCAGGCGGGCGGTTTAACCATATAAGATCAATAGTATGACACTTATACCTGTCGTTAGTCAATATTTGAAGATTAACGGTTATGAAAATAAAGGGTTTTCACCAAGACACACAGTCGTAGTATATCCAACAACATAGCCCAAATGGCTTAGGAAACGAACCTACCTCATATGGCTTTAATAACATGGCACCTACAAGGAGACCCTGGAGTGTTGGATCCTATCAACGCAGCTAGGCATCCTAGTCCAAAACTTCTCGTTATAAGATTTTGGAATATTTATGATTTTCTTGTCTAGGAATAATATTTGATTAAAGTCTTTTAGTATTTGAGATATGTAAAAGTTAATGGATTTCTAGATCTATTGTCTATTGTAACAAAATTTAGGCAGCATAACGACTACTTTTATAACATTTTCCAGGTTTCAAGCAATATGAAACCAAAAATTTCTATGATATTTATAATTCACATGACCAATACAGTACAATATTTGGCAAATAATGACACTTAGGTCTTGAAGTCAATCATGTTATTCATTTTAATAAAAATCCATAACTTAGTAAAATAAGTTATATTTTTATAATTAATATAAAAATATATTAATAAATTTTTATACTCATTTTTGCATAACTTATATATATTAGCAATCTATTTTCGATAAACTTAACTATTAGTTATATAATTTCATAAATTTGACTTTTCCACCAATTATAACAATGTACTTTCATTATAAGCGTAAATAATATTTTTGGTCATTTATATATATTTTCATGCTTCAATGAGATACTTTAACTTATATATATATATATATATATATATATATATATATATATATATATATATATATATATATATATATATATATATATATATATATATATAAAATCATCATTTCGATGACTTTTAATCTTAGCTTATGCCATTATAACATTCGACTTTTTGGTTTATAATTTCTCTTATGTTTATATAACCATTTTTGCTAATAAGATCAAATGTGTCTTAAATAGCATTCTAAAATAATTTCTTAACCTTATAAATGATTATTACCGTTTTTGTGATTATTTAACAATTTTTATAATATTAGCAAAGTAGATTGCCATTTTGTGTGTAAATGCTTGAAAATCATCAAACTTGATAAGCATGCAAATATTCTCTCCCAAATCTAATGAAATCTAAAAGAGGAGCCATAGAAACTCACATACGATGTGTGATCTCGATCTAGGTTCGGTTTTGGTGAAGCTTTTCGTGAATAACCACAAAATAAAGGTTCTTGAACTTTGAAACACATTGACGTTTGTTATGTAATATTTAAAACTAAAGGGATCACTTTTATAATGATTTTAGTCAAAATGTTGATTTTAAATCTGCTAAAATATATTTAGGGCCTATTTTGATTAAATAACCCAAAATAGAGACTGATTTTCACCCATTGACAAAATTTAGGGGTTGGGAAGGAACCTGATTTAATTTATTATCTCAACAAGAGGAATTTTGATTTAAAATACAAAAAGAGGGGGTTGGTTTTGCCACAATCATCAAATAAAGAGGAGATCACGTTCCTCTTTATATTGCATCTGATTGGCTGAAAAGAAACGAACGGAGGCAGGCAATGAGGCATCGACTTCGTCTGATCAAGAAGGGAAATTAATCGTTGATAATAGCAGAAACTAGGGTGGGGAAAGGGCTTAGACCCTCTATTGATTGGGGAACAAAGAAACAAGAAGAAAAATAAACATTCGAGATACATCGGTGGCGGTAGGAGCTGTATTCGAGGTGGTTAACCTCCGAGGAATTAGAGAATGAAACACGACTAGAGCAACTATCTGAATATCCATTAAAACCAAAATACATTGTTTAAATACTAATTGGATGGAAAAAAGAATTGGAAACTACTCCAGACTTGGGTTACTCCTGGAAGTGGAACCCAATTATTAGGAACACATGCTAAAGAGAAGAAAGAAAGAGCATCCTAGCTAACTGTCTTGACTTGGTAAACACAACTATTTTACTCCAAAAATCGGATAGGCTTCTTGATGGGTATTTTAGGCTGATTGAGTAATACTGCTTTGGGAGGTTGCGTTGTCTCTTGGACAGGTAATTGCTGGGATGTATCGATTCTCTCCCCTTTGAGATTGGACTCATCCTTGAGTCTTGTTTGGAATTTAGGAAAACGTAGTGTGAGTTCTTGTTCATCTTCCCATGTTGCTTCTGATAAGGATTCTTTGGTCCATTTGACAAGAAGTTGTGTGCTACCATTCATCTGTCAATGTTGTCGAATGCTTTCTGGAACTGGTGTTTAGATGGATGTTTCAGTGAGCCATTCGTTTGGGAATTCTTCGAATACTGTTTGCTTGTGACTGGATTTTAATAATGAAACATGGAAGACTGGGTGGACACAAGAAGAAGTAGGAAGTTTCAAGTGGTAAGAAACAGGACCAATTCGTTCCAAAATCTTGTAAGGCCCAAAAAAGTGTTTAGAAAGCTTTTGGTTATCCCGTGCACCGATGAAATGTTGTCTGTAGTTACATAAGCGTAGGTAGACCAAATCACCAACTTCAAACTACTTGTCTACCCATTTTTTTATTTGCCTGCTTGATCATCCAGGAGTGAAGAGTTAACTGAAGCTATGAGGTTTGATGCCAGGGTGTAATCATGGATTGTTGTGGCAACTCTTCCATACATTGCTTTGAAAGGTGTCATTTGAATAGCCGAATAGAAGCTGGTATTGTACCAAAACTCCACCAGATACAAGTATTGTTGCCATACACATGGTTCATCATGGACGAACGTGTGACGATAGGATTCGAGGCACCTTTTAACTATTTCCATTTGACCATCGGTCTGCAGGTGGTATGTGTTGTAGTATTGTAGTTTGGTTCCAAGCTATTTGAATAGTTGTGTCCAAAACTTACTCAAAAATAGCGGGTCTCTGTTTGATATGATCGATTTATGTAGGCCATGAAGGTTGAATATGTCTTTCAAGAAGATATCTGCAAGAGTGGTGGTTGTGAAATTATTTGATAATGGTATGAAGTGGGCGAAATTGGATAATCGATCGACAGTGACCCATATTGTTGTTTTCTTGTTAGATGGTGGCAGGTGTGTGATGAAGTCCATTGTGATTTCAAAACATGTTTGATCGGAGATGTGTAATGGTTGTAGGATACCGTAGGGCTTGTGTGTTGTTTGTTTCGTTGTTTGATAGGTAGTACACTTGTGTATGAAGTCGAAGACGTCTTTTTTGAGCTTTGACCACCTAAAGGAACTTGCAAGGCGTTAAATTGTTACATTGACTCCACCATATCCTCCACATGTTGACGTATGGAATTCCTGCAAAAGAAGAAGACAAACATGTGGTATGTTAGCTATAAATAATCATCCTTGGAGGTAGAACAAGCCATTTTGAATTGTATGGTCAGGGAGTGATGATGGTTGTTTCTCCAGTTGCGCTATCAGTTACAATCCCTCAAGGTTGTTGGCAAAATAGGATCTTAATTCATTCAACTACGTAGCCATGGGACTCAAGAGGAATAATAGTTATGGGTTTTCGAGTCGACTCAATGTATCTGTGACTTTGTTTTCTTTGCCCGGTTTGTAATGCACTTCAAAGTCATACCATAGGAGCTTGGTTAACCATTTGTGCTGGTCTGGTGTCTTGATTGTTTGAGTGAGAAGATTCTTTAGGTTGTGATGATCTGTATATACTCAGAATTTCTGCCCCAACAGGTATTGACGCCACTTTTTTATGGATTTTGTGATATCATATAATTCATGGATGTAAGTGGAGTTTCTTTTCATATGATCACAAAGTTTCTTGCAGAAAAAGGCTATAGGTTTGTCGTGTTGCGAGAGAACTGCTCCAATGGCGACACCAAAGGTGTTGCTGGTGATGTCAAAGGTTTCAGTGAAGTTTGGTACAAGTTTGTTATTTGTCCACTTAAATCATAATATTTGCCTTCATGCATGTTCATGAGTTCTGTTTCTTTTAAATCTAAGTACATCTAGACAGATCCTGGATGTATGGGAAGCTTATATCCATGAACATTATCCAAGACTATTCTCACGTGTTCATTGCACTTAGACATACAAATTTGGCTCATAAAGTATCACGTCCCTTCATCCATGAGCTTGACTTGCTTATCCCTCCTTCACATAGGTTCACTCGTAAAGCCTTTCCTATCAGCGTCTTGATTTAAACTTCTCAAATTTGAGTTGTAGGTCACTCAACCAAAAGCAAAGGAAAAAACCATGCCTCGATTCATCTATGTGCACCTCAATCCTCTATGCATGTGTTGTCATATACGAACAAGTTCTCTATTCCTTTAGAAAGGTAGGATTGGTGCATTACACCATAGTTTTTCAAACTTCCGGAATACAATCTCTTGCTTATCTTTCCAATCGGACTTTGTTTCATTTTGGTGTTAACATAGTTGGCAGTTGTGCTACCATAACGAAGTTCCTTATGGATCAATAGTAGTAGACAACTTAAATTCTTTTGTTCATAAAATTCCAGCGTTCATTTCTTGGGAAGGAGTCTTCATTTAAACTTCCACATTTAATTAAGTCCTTCACATTTTATCAAATCCTTCACATTTGATTAAATCATGGTGAGCCGAGAAATTCACAACAATCCATTGTTTGGTTTTGAGGGTTGGAATGAAACTGTAGATTTTTCTCCGACTTATCATCATAAATGATCATGGTCTTATCGTGGGAAGATTTGGTCGTACAACTTTCTTGTAGTAGAGATCTAGACACAATGGGGAGGTAGTCGATTCATACCTATGCTAATATCTAAGCTTCCGCTTGGAATTGATATGAAGTCTATGAGTAAAGATCGATCGTTCATGGTTACTTTATCATTTAAAATGGGGCTTGTATAACGGCTTGATATGAAAAAAAAACTGTGTCATATAGACAATGATATTCTACTTTCAGTGACATACATACGATATTGACATGAAAAACATGATTTGGTAGTTTTAGGTTGAAATTTATTAAAATTTTGCGACTAGATTTACGACAACTCACATGGGGTCTCTACTTTACAAGTTTCCTCAATCTACTAGATTTCATGACTTAGTATATGTTTAAACTTAGGGTTCACAAAGATTTATATGTATATTTGGATTATAAGTACATCAATATACAAGTGGTTAATGATAAACGCACCAGTTACTACTGATGCTTCCTAGATTTCTTTCCTTGTTCCAATCATGATTTCTCTGAATCGAGTTGTCACCTCCTCGTTCTTTAGCCTTGGGCAGTTTCACCATCTTTATTACAAGCTTTTCTTTAACTAGTACTTGTTGTAATTTTTGTATCTCACTTCCATTAGCATCTTCTTTAGTTATTCTCAAGTCGTGGCATAAGCAGAGTGAAATCTTATGATTTTTGTATAGTAGTTCTACCCGGTAAAGTGAGTGTCATTAAAGGTGTAGTGGCCTTCTTTTGAACTTGGATGGTTCAAACACAAATCGGACGGTTCAGAATAGAAAGAAACAGATTAGTTGAATACCTAATCTGAATTTGAGATGATTTGCAAATGTGTGTATTTTTCATGGTATCCTTAATATGTCTAACATGAGTATTTGTCAAGTATCATAGTAGGGTTATTAGTATACCGAGATAAACTTGGGACATGATTTTTGTTTATGATACTTACAATTTCATGCGAATTTGGGGTAAATATTTGCCAAATATTCATTAGTGTTTACTAAAACTTTCGAGAGTTCATAAGCCTTTCGAGCTATGATTTTCTTTAAATATTATGGATTCCACGCATTTGAATCTCCCAAAAACCAAATTCAAACTCGATTGTCTGTCGGTCTAACCATAACTAAACAAAGGTGATCAGTCAATGTGTAGTTTTGGTTTGGCCCGTTTACAACCAAGTTAGCTAAGGCGTTTGACCTAAAACCTTGAATTGTATTAGCAATCAAGGGTTCCAGTTTATATAACCCTATATTTGTGGGTTAAGGAATATAATTAACCTAAGAGAGTAAGCCCAAAGTTATAGAAGCGCTTTCCTAGGAAGGTACTAGTGCACTATAGCCAACAACATTGATACCAATCTGCCATACCCCCGGCTGCCAGCGGAAACACTGAAGTGTGTGATGTAAATCAGTGATCACAGTTAATGAACATATGTTGAATAATAAAAATAACATCTTCTATTATTACCAATATAGAAATTACACTGATAATCGCTATTGCTAAATTGTGAAACATGCCTACAAATCCGGGGTTTACAAATGTATAATATAATTAAAGGAGACTCTTCTAAGTGAACACTTTAGACCTGCTAAATAACCTAAGAATACATGCATTAAAATACGTCAAGAAAGTTGTTAGTGAGTTCTATAGGTTTTTGATAGATAATACTTTTATAACTGAAAGCGTTCTATAAAATTTATCTGGTTAACTAGCTTTTATAAAATACACACCTTTCTATCAAAAGTATAAGATAAATGAGTTATAAAATGTATTTCGTCTCATTTAGAAGCATCATGCATTCAAATCCAAAATTTCAAAATACATAAAAATATATATAAGTAAGCCAAACTTATATAAAATTTACATGGTTCCCAGGATCAAATTGCTTTTTATAAAAGGATTTTGAGTGCTAATTTATATAAAATAAAGTCATATCACATATTGCGAAAACATAAAATGATCAACTTTACTATTGAAATATTGTACAAACGTTTGTATGGTTTATATGTAAAACTCATAAGTTTCGAATTTATAAACTATTTAAAATCGTGTCTAGTATTATGTATGTATTCTCTTACTTAATTTGGGAATTGACACTTAACCAATGGGGCAAACTCCTCCCACATAATATTGTATTTTCTTGCAAAAACAAAGGGTTTATATAAATATGTTATTAGTTGTAAGTTATTAAACCGGAATGAGTCATGTCATGATATTAAATAAGTGTTATATAATTTAATTTATGGTATTGAAACTTATCATTTTGGGTCATAGAGTCTCTTTCAACTAGTATAAGTGAACAAAAACCTCGTATAAACCCTATATCGATTTTATACAGTAACGAAACACAATTGGGATTTTATAATGAACTCATAACCGAACTCGTGACACGACAATTTTTGCATTGGTTCCATAGTAGTATAATATTTTGCAAATAACGACCCTTAGGTCTTGAAGTCGATCATGTTATTTAATGTAATAAGAATCCATAACAAAGCAAAATGAGTTATATTTATATTATTAATATAAAAATATATTAATAAATTTTTATATTCATTTTTTCATAAATTATATATATTAAAAGTTAACTTTCGATAACCTTAACTATTAGTTATACAATATATATATATATATATATATATATATATATATATATATATATATATATATATATATATATATATATATATATATAATCATTTCCATGACTTTTAATGTTATCTCATGTCATTATAACGTTCCACTTTTTGGTTTATGATTTTTCTTATGTTTATATAACCATTTTTTTGTAATAAGATCAAATATATCGTAAATAGCATTGTAAAATAATTTACTAACCATATAAATGATTATTTCATAATTTTTATAATATTAGGAAAGTAGATTGCCATTTTGTATATAAATGTTTGAAAATCATCAGACTTGATAAGCATGCATATATTCTCTTGCAAATATGAAAAACCATAAAAGAGGGGTTGTATAAACTCACATTTGATGCGTGATCTCGACCTAGGATCGGTTTTGGTGAAGCTTTTCATGAATAACCACAAAATAAAGATTCTTGATCTTTGAAACACTTTCATTTTTGTTTTGTAATATTTAAAACTAAAGGGATCGCTTTACTAATGATTTAAGTTAAAAGGTTGATTTTTAATCTTGTAAAATATGTGTAGGGGTGCTTTTGATTAAATCACCCAAAAGGGGGACTGCTTTTGACCCATATAGAAAATTAAGGAGTTGGGAAGGGTCCTGATTTGGTTTATTACCTCAAGAAGGGTAATTTTGCTTTAAAATACAAAATGAGAGGGGTTAGTTTTGTGTAAGTCGCTAATCTACTTGAGTATCAATCAAATCTGTTTGATGGTGAGGAATCCCAATCAAACGGATGATGTCAGATCGAAATAGAAGAGAACAAGAAGAAGAATAACTTGAATCTTGAATGTATTGATGAATATGATTGAAGTTCCTTACACAAGATTCATTTTCTCTGTCCAGAACACACCTTAAAATACACACACATAAGCTCCTCTACTCTCTTCTGTTCATGAATATACTCCTCACCCCTTACACCTATATTTGTACATGAGAAACATTAGCTTGGTGAACATGGGCCGTGAATGAGTTTACGGACATAAACCTGTTCATGGCCATAAACACAACTGTAAACACGTATACGGCTGTAAACACCAAGTTGTTTACGGTCCAAGACACAAAAATACATTTTCCTAGAAAAGAAAAGTATAAACCATATTTTTGACCAAACTATCTCCCCCTTGGTTTATAGCTTTCTTTTATTAATTGACCCAACAAGCTCCGACTAAAAAGTAGCTGGCTTTTCTTTTCAATCTTCATCAAGAGCTTGGCTTCAGCTTTAACCTTTAAATTCTTTACAGCATCAGGACGAACATATGAATCTTCCATGCATGACTTCATCTTGAGCAGTTTGGGCAATTCTTTAAGATTTGGTATTGAAAACACATTGGGTGAGGAGGCTTGACGTACTGATTCTTGAAAGATAGTGCTTTCAGCTTGAGAATCTTGAGAGAGAGCATCAGAGAGAACAAATCTTCTGGATCACTTTTGCAGGTACAACAATAGCAGCAGACTGATTGAGGAGGCTTCAATGTAATCCGTCACATAATCTTCAATTTCTGCTTCACCTTGCCTCTGGGGTAGAATAATTGAATGTTGAAAGAATAATCTTCATTTCTTGCTCCTTCGAATGACAATTATTCGATGATCACGGATGAAGCATTGGCTCAGAAATCTTCGATACAGACTCCATGTGTTTCATCTACACGTGAATTCATTTTTAAGACAAAACAAAAATAAAGGAAAATTTTAGCACACAACATTTTTGGGTATTTCATACTTTCTGAAAAAAAAACATAAACAAAAATATTTTTGGATAATTGATTTTTGTTGAACAAGAAATAAAACAGAATATAACACTATTTTCTGATTTTTTTTAATTCTCCCCTAAATTTGTGCATAAAAGAAAACTATGAACAAATTTAACAAAAAAAAAATAGAAGATAAATTTAAGACTATTTTGGGATGAAAGTGGTCAGACAATCCAATATCGTTAATCTACACACACCTACATGTTTAGAGCTGGTCAATCACTGGTATTGCAGTCCACTTAAAGACGAAGGATTTTGACAAATTGGACAGGTTATAAGTGACAAGACAATGATATCTATATTCTTAAATGAACATTTAGCTGACGACGACCAACGATATTGTTGTCAACTTAAATTAAGCAGCGAGATCCACAGACAACGTACTAAATGGTTCAATTTTAGATGAGCTAGAACGTGTTTCCCACTTCCCAACATACCCCCGTAATCAAGAACTTCCAAAGAACTCCTTACATTAGGTGAGTATTCAATCATTAAGAAAGAAGTCAGATATAGAAGTGCATATGTTGTATCCTAGGTCGGATGTCTTCCAATCACACAGAGGGAACAACATATGACTAACATAGATAGGGGATTAAAGAGATAGTAGAGTGCATATGTTGTGTCCCAGGTCGGATCTTCCGATCACGTAGAGGGGACATCATATGGCTAAAAGATAGAAAGAATTACATAGATATGGATATGCATAGAGATAGAGTTGTATATGTTGCATTCCAGGTCGGATATATTCCAATCATGCAAAGGAACCAACATATGACTGACAGATTGAAAGCAAGAAAATAATTTCCTACAAACCTATTTTATCAGAACCCCCAGTCATCCCATCAATACCAGAATTAAGGACATGAGTCTATACATCAAGGAAACATTGACCCACAGTTCTAAATAATTAACTTTTAGTGTATCTCGTAGGATTCCATGTTTATCTCACTACTCAATCTACTCGAGCGTCATATGGTCAGTCCAAATGAAACTATCTAAGTTCATATTGTCTACTCCTTTCATTTTTCAATCTAAGTCTAGTCCTTTTGAATCCTTTGTGCCTACCAGCACATTGAACATAGAGTCAAGACAATTCGGCTTTAGTGCATTACTTAAATTTTATATTGCCATTTAGCACTAGACTTCATATCACATCCCAATTATAACTACTAACGAAAAACTATTAAGAAAATGAAAAAATGTCTTTCAAACAAATCAGAGTAAGATAAACTCAGGAGTATAGAAAAGAAAATGCAAACCGTAATTCACTAATTGAATTTGCATCTAGAATGTCTGAGAATATCACACATAATCTCAGAATAGATCCAAAAATTCTTCATGTCATTAAACACTAACCCCATGTGATCCCTTCCTTTCTTCCCTTCTTTCCTTTCCCACAAAGGACACATACTATCGAACAAAGTTCTGAGTGTTGTACGGTTGAGAGATGTCCCCTATAATATGCGAGGAGCAGCCACTACTAACAAACCAAAGTATGATGATATGCCTCCATAGCTGCTTCGACACAGAGCGGGATCACTTGGTCTTTGGAACCTAGTCCATTTTGAAACTGGGTTGACCTTTTTCATCCTTGCACGGTACTCTCTCCCATGACATATCCTGCTTATCAGAAACAGAAGATGTAGAAATATTAGAATCATTAATTGATTTG
This sequence comes from Lactuca saligna, assembly GCF_052625555.1. Taxonomy (NCBI): domain Eukaryota; kingdom Viridiplantae; phylum Streptophyta; class Magnoliopsida; order Asterales; family Asteraceae; genus Lactuca; species Lactuca saligna. The sequence goes on along the minus strand of NC_136421.1, from coordinate 144,131,282 downwards.
GGGATTGAACCTTTGGTACCCATCTGTATTCGGGTTCAACCCATTTCTTGTTGGATCAGATATGTTCCTCGGCACTTGCTTTTGATCTTGATGTCAGTTGTTGAGATGATTTTGACCTAACCGGTCTTTGTTTCACTGGAGCATCTCTTGGATTGGGCTTCTTGGCCGGCATTTCCTTCTTGCCCTTGGGAGTCGGATTCTTGGCCTTCTGCGCATTCCAATCACCATGGTATGAATGTGACCTTGAGGGTTTTCTTTTGAAGTATCTCCCTCTTGGCGTTTTCTGCCAGCCTTATGCGTAATAGGGAACATGTGCGCGATTTGGACAGTTTCGAGCAATATGTCCAGGCGTTCCACAATGAAAACATGTCTTTTGCTTCACTGTGAAGTTGTTTTTTCCTGCCCCTGGTGGCGTATCCTTGCATTTTCTCTTATTGTTCCCACAAGCACAATTAGAACAGGCACTCTGTTTCACTGGAATTAGTGGCATGTATTTCTCAACAGCAGGTTGATCAGAAGCAGCTATGTTCGAAGCAACAGATTCATAGCTCAAGGAGATGCTGGTTTGTTCAATGGTTTTCTCATTGTTCTCATTTTCTGCTACTTTACCTGCACATAAAGTAGAAACATTAGAATCTTCAACCTGAATACCTCTTGACACAAATCCAGATGGTTTGCCATAATAAAGATGTACCTCCTTGTCAATTTCTTCCTGTGTCATAGGGATGGATGTATAGTTATTATTGAAAGGTGGAGGAACACTATCATACCCTAGACCTTTTTGTTGGTTATTTTTAGATTGCAAACAATGGTCTATCATGTTTGCAACTACTTTGCTTGACACATCAACTTTTCTAAAATCAAATTTTGCAGTTACAAATTTGCCTTTTTTATGTGTCAAGCTCAGTAGTTAATTCAGCAAGTTGTTTCTTAACATAGTCATAATTTTCAAATCTATTGTTATAATCTTCCTGAAGCTTCCTAAAGTCTTTGGTTTTTGCTTCTAATTCAACCTTCATGGGTTTTTGTCCTTTCCTTAGTTAATATCCTTCGTATTTTAGGTCCTCGACTTCCCTTTTTAGCAAATCATTATGTTCACGAAGAAATTTAATCGTATCTTCACAAGATGGAGTTCATGAAACTTCGTTAACCGAAATGTGTGAGGAACTCATTGTTTTTCCACACTTCAAGGCGTCAAGTTCTTCAATTACAGCAGCAAGACTAAGATGATTGAGATCTTTTGTCTTCTTGATGACAGCCACGTTCATATCCCACGATTTCAGAAGTGAAATTAGCAGCTTTTTGTTTATCTCAGATTTAGTCAAGAAGATCCCAGCTATATTCAACTTAGTAATGACTATGGTAAATCGTTGCAATTGAGCTTCCAAGATTTCTCCGGAATTATAGTTGAACATTTTAAAATTTTTTCTTAACATATCCTGACGATTCTCTTTCATGTCTTAATTTCCCTAGTTGACCTTAAAAGCCATTAAAATCACAACTAGAAGCCAAAATCAAACTTAAAAGTCAAACTTAAATAAATAAATAAAAATGCCATTTAAATGTAAACCTCAAAAGTCAACCCTAAAAGTCAAATTTAAAAAAGTGAAACTCAAAATTCAAACTTGAAAAGTCAATCTTAAAAGTCAAACAGAAAAGCTAATTTTGAAAATTTAAAAGTTAAACGAGAAAGTCAAAGTTTAAAGTCAAAAGTCAAACTTGAAAGTCAAAGTTAACATTTTAAATAAAAAGTCAAAAAAATAAAAGTCAAAATTTAAAAACTAAAATTTTGAGTTGAAAATGATTTTTGAAATTAAAAGAAACTTATTTTTCGGCTAAATGTGTCAAAATTGTGAAACTTGGAACGATAGGAAGTGGTTATGCATAAAAATCGGAAGGATTAAACTAACTGGTTGCTTGGCCCAATTGGTAAGATGCGTTGTTGTGTTGGGAGGAGACTCGGGTTCGAATCCCGGCACTCGCAAATCTCTCCCCCCCCCCTTTTAACAAGATGCATGGGAAGCTTGCTGCTGTTGAGCCGATCACCGAGCTGCATTCCGAGTCGATGCCGCAAACCGCCGCCGTAAACCGCCGGCCGTAAACTCTTCGCAGATTTTGTGAAAAACAGCGTTGTCACCCCTTTTTGCTCCAAAACTCATTTTTATCAAAAACGCAAAGAGCAACACCCCCCCCCCCCCCCGGGGTAATATTCAAATATCTATCCAAAAACGCAAGAATCTTTCGAAAATAAGATCAAATAAGCTCCAGATCTGACAAAAATGACTGATACAATCCTTGCTCTGATACCAACTGTAAGTCTCCAATCTGCTTGAGTATCAATCAGATCCGTTTGATGGTGTGGAATCCCAACCAAACGGATGATGTCAGATCGAAATAGAAGAGAAAGAAAAGAAGAATAACTTGAATCTTAAATGTATTGATGAATATGATTGAAGTTCCTTACACAAGATTCACTTTCTCTCTCTAGAACACACCTTAAAATATACACACATAAGCTCCTCTATTCTGTTATGTTCATGAATCTACTCCTCACCCTTTACACCTATATTTATACATGAGAAACATGGGCTTGGTAAACATGGGCGGTGAATGAGTTTACGGCCGTAAACCTGTTCACGAACGTAAACACAAGTGTAAACATGTATACGGCCGTAAACACCAAGTTGTTTATGGTCCAAGACACAAAAATACATTTTCCTAGAAAAGCAAAGTATAAACCATATTTTTGATCCAACATTTTGCCGTATTCATCAAATAAAAAGGGGATCGCGTTCTTCTTCAAATCTGCATCGGATTGGCTGAAAAGAAAAGAATGGAAGTAGGTGATGGGGTGTTAACCTTGTCTTATCCAGAATGGCAATCATTTGAAGACAACAATAGAAACTAGGGAGGGGAAAGGACTCCGGTCCTCTGTTGATCAGGTAATAAAGAAACACAAACGAAAATAACCCTTTGAAATGCACCAGTGGCGACTAACAAATCATAAGCAAGGGTCCTCTTGCCTCATCACTAGCAGTAATAGACCGATATAAAACAAAAATGACAAAGTCAATCGACATTCAACGGGGTTGTCCTGGCAGCTCTAATCGACTGAGAAGAATGAAAATAAGGGTGGTTCCTGGTGATAATTTATAAAAAATAAAGGAAGGTCGAGGTAGCGGTAATTCTCTATGGTGGTGAGGAAGGCTACTTCGAAGGCTTCCATTGGTTTCCTTCCTGCTTTATTCTTCCACTGAACACGTAGGTACATGGGGGGTTTATCGTTGCTACTTGACCAAAGAAGAGGTGGAGAAGGAGGGATGACAGTGGTTGGAATGAAGGCAACAACACCCTCCCCTTTCATTTCGTGTTTTACAGGTGATCGGAGGACCACCCACCTTCGGTGGGTGTGTCTTGGCAGTTAATTGAAAAAGAAAGAATATGAGAGATGGAATATTTTAGAGAGTTTAGAGGGGCAAAGTAATCGATTTTTAGGGTGTTTAGGATGGCCCAATGGCTGTTCATAAGAGAAGGGGCTGACATGGTGGCTAGAATCCAAATGACAACAACTGCTTATTTGCTTCCTAGCCTTTACAATGAAGTAAGAAACAAGAGAGTGAAAGGGTTTGAGAGGATAATGAAGACAGCGAATCAAGGATAGAGATTTTGACAGATTGACAAGCACCATCATGAGTCTTGCCACATTTTCCATAAATGCGACCCCTATGTCCCCCAGATCCTAAATCATTAGCCTTGAACAGCTTCGCTACAGGCTGTGTTTTCATCGGATCCTGCCTTCACTACCTTGCCTAGATCTCCATCTCAATCTTCCGCCTCCTCGTGGTCTGCTGAAGCTACACAACTGCACCATAACGTTGGGTGGACATGAACTGACAAATATCCATCTTGAGCATGCTCAAATACCAGGTCATATGAGCTTGTCCAGATACTCCCGAGCCAACCTCTCCCTCTCCACTAAGGGAACATACCTTGTGGTATACATTTCACAAAATTGCTCCTAGGTCACCATCCCCATCTGATCAAGAGTCTACAAGCCAGTCACCAATCTCCAACAATCCTTTTCCCTTGACTGCAGAAGGTTCAAAGCATACTTCACCTTCTGGTTAGCATGGCAATAGAAGGTGAAGAAACACCCATTCCCTTCAGACAACCATCTCATCAACACAATTGGGTCCTGAACACCATCGAACGCTAGGGGCTTCATATTGTCGAAGTCTAGGCACAGGAAAAATCTCTCCCCTTGAGTCCCCACGGAAGCAACAACAATGGAAGCTTTAGTAACAAAAGCCTTAGTAAGTGTAGCATAACGATCGTCGAAAATCTCAATCATGTCGGTCTCGATATACCCAAACATCTCCAGTATATACCTCCAGACAGTAGAGGCCACCTCAATGGTGATGATCTCCCTAATTTGATGATCAGTTAAACTTGGCCTATCCTGGTCACCCGATTCATACCCAGAACCAGATCCTATTATAAGCACCATATTGAAAATAAACCAGAATATGTCATAAATGTCACACTACATATAGATATAGACACAATACGAGACTAACCCTTGAGGTTTGTGGCTTCCTTGCTACGTGTGCAGGTCCTGTGCTTTCAGTAGTACAGGCCCATACTGCCTTCCACACCTCTCCATAATTATCTCAAGGATCGTTACGACCGCCCTAAATAGATACAACAACTAGGATACACATACATATTATCCTTACTCTCTGGAGAGAGGTTAAACACTCCATATCTGGCTGGCTTCTCACATATCTACTCATCCATAAAACTTCCACCAACACTGCAGCACTTGCGTATATTAATCATACGTTACGTTGGATCATACAGACAATCGAGTACTAGATTCTACCCAAAGCCCTTCATCAGACAAGAGCAGGATATAAGGCTAAACCAAACACTCTCATGTTATAACATTCTTTGTTATTTACTGATGGGTTTTGGTCATAAGATATCCTATGTGCTCATACAAACCCTAATGCTTGGATCTAGGTTTCTCTATTGTACGTGCTTTGAATCCAAGACTATAAACCCTAATTCTAGCATTCAAGTGATCATATTAACATAAGAATAGGTTTATAATGTTACCTTGATTGTTATGTAGCAATAAATATCCCAAATCTCCTTGTATTGACTTTGGAAGGCTTAGAGTCATAATTGTCACTCCTCTAATGACTTACAAACACCAAGAGCAAATGGAGAAGGTATAAAGAGAGAGGAGAGAGGTTAGAATTCATCCTTAGGATTGGGAACAAGTACACGAATTCTAAGGCCTTAGGGTCTTTATATAGGTGTAGAGATAGGGTTTCAGTCATTATCCTTATCTAGTTGCTTATCCACAAAGCAACCATATGATAAGCCTTGAAAACCCTTATCATTTATCCTTTGGACGATTTCAAGTATCCTTATCTCCTAGAATTCTTTCAATCCATATTTAGGATAACCATTACCATATTTTGTAACTATCACATAATTACAATTCAGCCCCTCTAGTTTAATTAATTACACTTGATCACAAAATTAATTCCTAATTAATTATTGACCAATATTAATTAAGCAAATATGATTTCTCCTTTAATATATTATTCTTATAACATATTAATAAATCATAATAACCTCTCTCTCTTTATTTATTTCTCCAATCAAGTTGCTTTGGTGAAGGCAACCCAAAAGGACCATGCACCATCGGGTCAAGTACATACCAAAATAGTTATGGACTTAGACACTAATCCAACAGTCTCCCACTTGGATAAGTCTAATAACTATTCTGCGTATGACTTCAGATCCTGATCTGCAATCGTAGCTTTCCAAAGCCGCTGTCAACTCTGATTCTATCATATACGCGTGTCCTTAGATAAGGGATCATATATTCCTCCATTCTAGATATCGTATGAGACATGATTTCTAATCATTCTCTTCGTACTATTTCTCGATTCCTTATTTATGACGACTGACTAATTGAAAAAATCAAATTAGCCCTAGCCCGGCCGAGCATTTACGTTTGTCATCACTAAACCATCGAGGGGCCCAAAAGATATCGCTTTTATCCTTCTTTGGATAAAAGGAACGGATAAACTTTGATACAATGCTTGCTTGCACTCACTAACCAAATCACACACAACAATATGTTTTATAACACCAAGTTACTAGTGCGTTTTCATATTATCAATGTGCAACCGATTAGTAAGATACAACTCACACATCTCGGTTTCAAGAATATAAGATGTTATCGTCTCACCAATCACTCGTGATACAATTCATGGAGTGATCCAAGTGAGCGTGGGTTTAATCCAATGCTCAAATTCATATTCATAAGCACTCATGAATGTTGCAACAAAAATTTGCTTATGTCTAATACTCTTTTAGACAATCCACACACCAATTCACGACAGTCTTCATTCATATCTACTTCCAACATATGAACGACTGTGGCTCGTTTGAATAATTCGATTATTCTTAATAAAATCAATTATTCTGGAAGTCAAAACATGCAAAGTGAAACACAAGAATAATACTAATCCCATATGGCCTCAACCCTTTGAGCATAAATAAAACATGTTTTATTTATGACCATATCGATTACTCATTATTTGTCGTTTCGGGTAATCAACTTCTTACTTGAATTATTACACTTGTCCCATGCTCCTAGCATGCACACAATGTTTACCTATGGTTATTACTTTTGTGAAATAGACAAATTGAACACATTTCCAATCATTCTCATTTTACAACTCCAAATCCATTTTCTTAAGTGTAAGAATATCAAATTCTTGTTACTTATAGAATATACTGGATTCTAACACTTTATGCAACGATCCTTTTGTAATGTCACTGCACCAAAGTCTCAAAGACTATTGCCAATGATATTACAAAGTCCTCTAACGTAGATTGTTACAAGACAATTCCTTAGATATGATGTCTCTCACTCAAAGTACATTCCTTTGAACATCCTTTTGCATAAAAGTTTCTAATCTAGACATAGATTTTCAATATTTACTTCCCAATATGGACACGCTTCCATATGTTCCATATGACAACTTATTCTTAATAGAATCTTATCTATTTGTAATGATGTCGATATTGTCCATCCAATATGGAAACATTTCCATAATTTCCAACACTATACTTCCAACTACTCATAAGCGACCAATTCTCGTCGAACTTCGAATCGTCATTTGATAGTTGTTTCATTATTTTAGTCAAAACCAATTCTAGTCCCTTTTCCCTCTAAATGCGCTGGACATTTGGAAAATTGTAGAATGGTCAAACATTAAAGCATTTTCAATCGATCCTATAACCGAAGCGTATGGGACACAATGCACAATGTTTTATTTTCTATGTTCTCAAAATTCGAATTGTGAAAAGGAATTCCGTAATCAGAATCGAAATTTTAAGAACACACTATGTACCTTTGACTAAATTTATTAACATTTCTCAACCTAAGCCTTTAGATTTGAAATGAAGCATAATATTCTCTCCCTTAATTATAGCAAAACAACTTTACAACCCTTATGACTTTGCAAGGTATAACTCTTGTTTTCTATAATTAATATTTCCAACTTGCAATACGTGCCTTAATAATCATACAAACATAACACTTATGCTCCCACTAGCTTTGACATGTATTCATAAACATCTTAACTTTCAGGAAGACAATACCTATTGAATTTCTTAAGTCCATGTTTCTAATACTTAATGCTTTGATAATCTTTTATCAAGGCCTCTTAAGCTTATACACCTTTGCTTTAGATAGTTCACAATTCAAATCATGGAAAGGGATACCGTAACCATAATTGAATTTGAGAATGCAACTTTACAGTCACTATCTTCTTAATATCTTTCTTAGTGAAAGCATTTTCTCACAATCATTTTCATGAAGGAGGAAATCTTATGACACTTAAATTTTAATGGTGTATATGTTCCTATCCATGTGAATTTGAAAAAAAAATTATGAAAAATTCAAACTCATATGGACCGAACTTTCTTAATCTTGATTTGTTGCCTTATGGTAGCACAGCTGCCCACCACATCTTCCAAGTAGTTAAGCAGCTTACCTTTTCCTATCAATGTACCTTTCATTGATTCAGGTGCCTTGCCTTTTCTGCGTTCAAAATGAGAACTCATAGAACTCTCATGCACAATTAACTCGATTGGATTGGCACAGAATGTCATTACGATAGGTTGTAAACCTTAACTCGTGTGCTAGTGATGATTGATAAGGTTTATTTGATTTGTTCTTGAAACCTTTCAAGACCATTAAGACTCCCACTTACTCCTTGACATATAAGATTCTTTTGTCAATAAACATTTCTTGACAAACAAATTTTCAAGAGTTAGTGTAGCTTGTATCAAAACACTTCATAAATTGGTCCTAGTTGGCCTTTGTCTTATCCAAGACATCACAACTTTCCACATTTGATGAATGTTGTAAACCTTTAATACTTTTCACTCATTGTCACAATCTTAACTTTAAAACTTGTTATTGGAACGAAGTATGATAGACTTCTTGATCTAACCATTTCTTCAATCCTTGATTTCTCTTCTTAAACATACAATTGTACTAAGACTCACTTAGAGGATCAATTGAGATATGGTTCTTAATCATTAAGACTTATCATAAAGCATAAAAGCTACTCTCCCTTCTTCTTAGAGTGGAGAAACTCTTATCTTTCTGCCTACTTGATTCTTCTTATTCGTTCTACTATTGATCTAAACCCTTTAATCAATTCAGAATCACACTTAATCTTGTAAGTGTAATCATATTTACTAAGCCTTTAGTAAATCATGACGAATATCTTTTTTACTCTTATGGTGAACTTGATCAACACACAACTTTGTGTACTCGATCTCCTAGTCCTTCACTTGACACTTTGTCAACGAATTTGTCTAATTTCCAAATATGAAATTCCTCATTCATCATGCAACCAAGTTGCGTGATTCCAAATTTCAATCCAATTGAAACTTTGGGCGATGAGAAACTCTCCCTATTTGGTAAATTCTCGACATTCCCATAAATAACATAACTAAGAATCATATCCATTCGTTGTAGAAATATGCAAACATCAATTTTCATAACGATTTCATTGCAAGGAAGTAAACAAATAAATAAATAAATAAGTCAAACAAAATTTATTTTATTTATAAAAGCAGCGGAAAAACATTTGTCCTTACAATGCAAAATCTATTGAAAAACTATGTAAAAGGAAATTTTCTAACAATTCTATCATAACTATCTAAGCTCAAAATCCAATCTTCAAGTCCATGCGATCAAGATCCATCTCTTGTGATTAGATTCATCTTGCTCTCTTATCAAGCTTCATTTCTTTTCGCCGATCCTTCAAAACATTCAAATGCAATCTTATCACATCATGTATTAAGAATCAATGAATAGGAACTTAACGGAGTTAGATAGTGGATTTTACCTGAAACGTGGTCATACTTTTAACTCTCCCATCTCTTAGATCTCTTAGGTAAATAGGGTAACTTCGTCTCTAATGCCCCTTCTCTTGGCAATAAAAGCAAATTGACTCTTTTGGAACAACACATGGAACTACTTCAGACATCGCCTTTCTCTTGTGATCAAACTTTTCGATCATTGCATGTCTTTCATTGCCATTGTCTATATCCATAGAGGTCTTGAAGGCAGATTCACCAATTAACTTTGCTTTTCAATTGCGCCAAACCATTGTTGATTCAGCAGCAATAAGCATATATGTGAGATCAATAAGGGTTACGTCGTGGTTCATCATATAGTACTCTCTTACGAACTCACTATACGAGTTAGGAAGTGACTGAAGAACCCAATCAACAACCATCTCTTCACCGACAACGGATCCCATCATCCTTAACCTATCAATGTGTGACTTCATCCCTAAAACATGTGCACACACCGACTTTCCTTCTTTATGTTTACTTGCCAACAGGGCTTGAGTAATATTGAACCTTTCAATTTTACAATCTTGTGGGTTAGGGAGAATAATTGGAGGAGGAGGAGGAAGTGAAGCATGATTTCTTGTTCCTCGATCGAATCGTGGAATATCATCTTGATGTGGAATGCTTGTTCCACGGGATTTGAGAAGACCATAGTTGTCGAACTTTGACATCTACAGAACGAGAGAAAAACAAATTCAAGTTAGTTGATAGATTGAGTCCTTAGTAAATCACCCAAATGAAATACTAAAGCTAGGACCCAACACAATATTCTACAACCCGGGAGAGGATGCCGTAACCCTAATTGAAGAATATTTGAAGGTAAGTGAATGACGATTCACTAATTTCCACCATGAAAAACGAAAAAGAAAATTTAAGTTTTAAATCTATGAAAACTCCTAGATCCTTTGAGATTCATTGAACTTTCAATGGCATGTTTAAATCTCGATATGCCCCTCTTGTTTGTGACTGGGATGCCGAGGATCACAAAACGGGTGTGAATAACCATGGAAAATTACATGGTGCCCTCACATGTTACAGTCACTTATTCGATGTGCCGGTAAACCACACACGCTCCACCGAACTATGACAAACATTGAGTCTCCCTTTGCTACCTTTGCTTAGAACCATTTAGTGTGCCGGTAAACCACACACGCTCCACTAACGTCTTTGCAAGGGCACAAAGTGTAATTTCATGGAATTGCATCAATTCACTTTTGCCTAAGTAACTAAGATTGGGAATTTGAAAAACATTTAGTTACTTTGTATTTCATTATACTTATAATGGAAGGTTTCGTCCTATCCTACCCGTTCGGCTAACGACCCTCCATTAGTCAAGAGTGCGGTGGGTAAGAGTGGATACACATTCAATCGCCATTTTATAAGCAATTTCCTTAAACACCCCTTATAGACCAGCTTTGTGAATGAGGCATACTAACGGTAAGACTGACTTTTACTCATACATATATATAATGTTAGACTTTTAATGTTATATATATATATATATATATATATATATATATATATATATATATATATATATATATATAGGGTGTATTTTACACTTTAAAAATAATAGGTAGTCAAATTTAATAATTATACCTTTAATTCAATTAAATTGCAAACCAAAACTTTTATGGATTTATTAAATCTCTTTTAATTATACACCTTAATTAATTAATAAAACCATAAGGGTGTGATTTGAACTTTTCAAAACATTACTAGGGTTTTAGAATTTAACACTCCTAATTAAACCTTTTTAATCAACTTTTAAATTCAAAAACTTGAGGGCAAGTTTTGAAACATTTCAAAACAATATAGTTTTAATCTATCTTAAAATTTCGAATTTATGACATTTAAATTAAAATTTTAAATATTAAAACTCTTGATTTAATAATTATCTTGAATTAGACTATTAATTTAATTATTAAATCATAAGGGATTATCTAAATAATGAGGATAATTACCATTTAGACATTTAAGTTATCCTAATCCCTTAAATATTTATATAGATTTCGAAAATATGGATGGATAATGCAAGATCTTGAATTACAATATATAACAATTAAAGGATAATTACAAGATATGGGATAATCCAAATCCCTAAAAATTAGGATCTTATCTTGGGGAGGAGGCAAATTTCGAAAATCAAGGAATTATAACAAACCCTAGATTTCGAAATTTAAGGGTTTAAGGAAAGGATTTGAAGATCTTATTCAAACTCTCGCAAATTAGGGTTTGCAAACCCTAATCTCGAAAAACCCTAGCCTCTTAGGGTTTATTGGCAATAAACCCTAATATATCAAGTTCATACAATTGAAACCAAACCAATGGCTCTGATACCACTGATGGGTTTTGGTCATAAGACATCCTATGTGCTCATACAAACCCTAATGCGTGGATCTAGGTTTCTCTATTGTACATGCTTTGAATCCAAGACTATAAACCCTAATTCTAGCATTCAAGTGATTATATTAACATAAGAATAGGTTTATAATGTTACCTTGATTGTTATGTAGCAATAACAATCCCAAATCTCCTTGTATTGACTTTGGAAGGCTTAGTGTCACAATTATCACTCCTCTAATGGCTTACAAACACCAAGAGCAAATGGAGAAGGTATAAAGAGAGAGGAGAGAGGTTAGAATTCGTCCTTAGGACTCCTTGGGAACAAGTACACGAATTCTAAGGCCTTAGGGTCTTTATATAGGTGTAGAGATAGGGTTTCAGTCATTATCCTTATCTAGTTGCTTATCCAGAAAGCAAGCATAAGATAAGCCTTGAAAACCCTTATCCTTTATCCTTTGGACGATTTCAAGGATCCTTATCTCCTTGAATTCGTTCAACCCATATTTAGAATAACCATTACCATATTTTGTAACTATCACATAATTACAATTTAGCCCCTGTAGTTTAATTAGTTACACTTGATCACAAAATTAATTCCTAATTAATTATTGACCAATATTAATTAAGCAAATATGATTTCTCCTTTAATATATTATTCTTATAACATATTAATAAATCATAATAACCTCTCTCTCTTTATTTATTTCTCCAATCAAGTTGCTTTGGTGAAGGCAACCCAAAAGGACCATGCACCATTGGGTAAGTACATACCAAAATAGTTATGGACTTAGACACTAATCCAACATTTACAACTATGATGCACATACTAAGCAACTATACTAATGATGTCAGTTCCATGCAAGAAATTAACCTAGGCTATCAGACATCAAATATCAGAGAATTCTATCATGCAATTCCTGAAGATTCTTTGCCTACTACCATAAGCATAATATCAATAACAATATGGGTAACTTGGAGTATACTTTCTTGCTCTGGATGATCGTACACATTGCTTCCCTCGTTGGTTACTTTTCAATAAGATTTTGAAAACAATTTTAAAAACTTTTGCGGTTCCCTTTTTTGAGTCTAGCTTCACACGAATGTTCATCCAATTCTCTCAAACCAACGCACTAATAACAACTTATAATACTACAAAAATCATAAAATTTTAAAATTTTCAAAAACAACCATTATCCATCAATGTTTACACAAAAAGAACCATTTTATCCAAAGTAAGTCTTATCAAAGTGTCCTAAAAATGGATATCATGAAAATGCGAAGATATGCACGATCAATCCTACACTTTTCTACAATCCTCTGAAGTACATGAAAGCATAAACTAAAACTGTAACCCAAAGCTTAGTTCCCCGAAAGAACCATCACACAATATAACAATCAAAGCATGCAAATTTGAGCCTTCAACATGATTGGACCACCTCGACCGCTCTATGGGTCTTTCGCCTGACTGGACTGACTCGTAGAGCCTACAACATATCTGGACCACCCCAGGTGTCTTGGCCTTTAGCACAAAGCAATGCCACCTCAACCAATCCACAATATGTCGACATATGTAACAGATCAACATATTCCATAACCAACAATTACAGATATCATGAAGATCTACTAACCAGTCATATACTAGCATAGTGTTATCCTATAAATAGGATACATAATCTAGTGGATCGGGTTTAGTGCCTTCGACCCATAATTTCAATGATGAAAACTCACCTCTTAGTCCACACAAAATTTGCATAAACATTGCTCTGAAAACCAGGTCTTCCCGACACCTATTGTTCAAATCATGGCCCAACATAAAATTAATATCAACATGGCTAAAATACACTTGCTCAAATTTGGTCAAACACTAGTACAAAACAAAAGTCAATAGACTGACTGCAATGTCGTGGTCATCTTTAACCATGTCATGGTGTCGATACGACAAAATAGTCATCACCAACCTAGCATCCACATTGTGGTGACCTTTTCCATGTCGTGTCCATTGGGTTTTCAATGGATTACCAAATTAAACTGCTTTTCTTTGATTCGAATGTGACATCCCCAAAATCATGGCCAGAAAAGACCGATTTTGTTTATGCTTTATAAAAATCATAGTACTTCATTTTATAAAAAGGTTGCGGAATTTGTTCCCAGAAAAACACGATAAATACGTTATTAAAACATTTTCGAAGAAACGTATTTTTATTCATCTTAAAACGTTTGGGATGTCATCGTTAATACAGAAACATAAGCATAAATAGAACTTACATTTATTTACACTAGTGATCTACATCTCTTTAAATCTCTCAGTGTAAAGTGACTTCATATCAACACCTGTGATACACATAAACTGAGTGGGTCAGGTTGGGAAACCTGGTGAGTACATAGGATTTTCAACCCACAATAATATAATTGTTATGTTTAATCATCAAACAATTAACCCCATTACCCATCCCCGTTATCTTCTTTACTCTTAAGGATTTAACCTAAGAGTCGTCTATCCTGCATTTGTTTATTCCGAAGTCCCTTACTTCCAGGGTTATAGGACTGGCACTAAATCCATAGCTGCCGATGTTAGTTCGTAAAGCACTAATTCCATAGCTGCTATATCCTACTCATCGGGTACTAAATCCATAGCTACCAGCGTTCAACAGGTACTAAGTCCATAGCTACCAATTCCTACAGGTACTAAATCCATAGCTACCAGCGTCTAACTAATAGGTACTAAGTCCATAGCTACCAATTTCTAACAGGTACTAAATCCATAGCTACCAACGTCTGACATGTACTAAGTCCATAGCTACCGGTGTTTGTCCCATAGGCACTAAGTCTATAGCTGCCAATGTATACCCACGTCATCTTCTATCTCTCATCATCTATCTACCCATCATCATACCCCACATATTCGTATATATAAAATACGTATACAATTTAAATCCTTTAAAACATGTATAAAACGTTCATCCAACATAGACAGCAAGTATTCAGATAATATGCACACATAGCACGTAGTTTATATTAAATACTTCATATCTATGTGTAAGATGAAAGGGACTATGCACTCACCTGATTAGGTGGTGATTCCGAACTCAGACAGCACTTCGTTATCTCAAAACAATTTTCCTCGACAAAACCTAGTATCAATACCACTAGGGTTTAGTTTTTAACGTTAACCACGACTAATTAATAGTCTAGCTATTATTACTATTATATAAGCGTTAAATAACACTCAATATAACTCATAATAATAGCCCAAATAATTATTTTAAGGTCCTAATAATGTTACTATAATTAAATAAAATCTATATTAAATATAGTATAGGCGTAGCTCACTTACAACGAGTTTTTATTAAAAACCGGGCTTCGCTGGAGCAGCGTTTCCAAGCCGAAAGCTTTTCTTCTCAGAGCCGTCGGGGGCTCCGGGGCTTTCTTCTCGTGCTAGGGAGGTTCCGTAGACTTGGGAGGGGTTTAGGGAGGCTAGAGAGAAGTTAGAGAGAGAAAGAGAGGCTTATGGTGTGAAGAAAATATAAGGAGTTCACCCGTGTATTTATAGGAGCTTTATAGTAAAGTAGTCTCTAAGATTCGTCCGTAACTTTTGCATACGAGCTCCATTTTTGTCTGTCTTTTTACCGCTGAGTTCCTATTAATGAGATCTTTAACTTTCATTTAGACTTCGTTGGCTAATTCTCATTCTATCTCGGATTTACAAAACTATATCGAATTCGCCGCGCTCGAAAAGTAGGGACTAAGCTTCGTCCATAACTTTCGCATACGAGCTCCATTTTTGTCTGTCTTTTTACCGTTGAGTTCCTATTAATGAGATCTTCAACTCTCATTTAGACCTCGTTGGCTAATTCTCATTCTATCTCGGATTTACAAAACTGTATCGAATTCGCCGCGCTCGAAAAGTAGCGACTAAGCTTCGTCTATATCTATCTCATACTATCTCCGTTTTCGACGTTCTATATATCCATGCGTAGGTAAAAATAATATCTACAACTTTCATTTTGGCTCTGTCGGCTAATTCTCAACCGATCATAAATTTAACAGTAGGAGGCGTTTAGACTGTTAAATGACCGCGAAGAATTCGTAACTCTTTCATACGAACTCCGTTTTCATCCATCTTTTTACTGTTGAGTTCCTATTATTGAGATCTTTAACTCTCATTTAGGTCGCGTAAGCCAAAAACCGCTCGAACTAAAATTCGAGTTTCGGGCTGTACACTACTAAGCTGAAACTTTGAAAAATCATAACTTCCTCATACGAAGTCAGATTTGGGCGTTCTTTTTACGGATTTTCTAATTTTAAAATACTCTACGACTTTGTTTTAAATAACTAAGGCTAAAAAGTCTTCTATCATAAATTCACTTTTTACGCTTCCCGGTGCCGTGCCGGTTTTGCCGTAAAACTTCGACGGGCCATAACTTCTTCGTTATAACTCTGATTTCGGCGTTCTTTATATGTACGGAAACCTTGTGACATATACTATAACTTGGTTAAAATTATTTATTATAAATAATATTTTGCCGAAAAGTCATTTTCGACCCATATTGCCTCTAAATTGACTTGCCCGGATCTAAACCAGCTCTTCGCGACACCTATTGTTCAAATCATGGCCCAACATAAAATTAATATCAACATGGCTAAAATACACTTGCTCAAAATTGGTCAAACACTAGTACAAAACAAAAGTCAATAGATTGACTGCAATGTCGTGGTCATCTTTAACCATGTCATGGTGTCGATACGACAAAATTGTCATCACCAACCTAGCATCCACATTGTGGTGACCTTTTCCATGTAGTGTCCATTGGGTTTTCAATGGCTTACCAAATTAAACTACTTTTCTTTGATTCGAAGGATTGTCCAACTCAAATCTGGACCATTTTAGGGTCTAGATGGATACAATTTCCAACTTTATCCCTTAGAATCCTCCAAGGTACATAGATCTCGATATCATTGTCCAAAAACCACATGGCTTAATAAATAAGCACTTAATATATAAGGTCAATTCTTCAACAATTCCATAAGTTTTTTGAACACCATTCTCATAATAAAATGCTTTTCAGACATGCATGTCTTGAACTCTTATTAGGGATAAAATAGGGAAAAAAGTACCAAGATCCATGCATGGTCTCAAAGCTCAATCCTAGCCTAGATCCAAAGTGCCTAATAATTAAAAAGGCTTGGAGATCTACAAATTCACAAGCTTGATGAGAACGAACGACTAAAACAACAACACATAGAAAACGGTAGACAAAATCTAGAGATCTATCAATCTACTCATCAAGATGAAAGCTTTATACCTCTTGGAGATGTTTGGGGAAAACAAAATTTTGTATCTATTTTTCTTTGAACTCCCAAGATCATCTACCACCACCTTCTTTCTTCACAAGCACCAAAATCACACACTTTAGGCAAAGAAAACTCGCACACGAGTTCTAGGTTTTGTAAGAGTCAATTATGATGATGGATGCTGATGGGAAGGACGCTACACAAAGTTATGGTTCTTTAAATAGGGCTCAAACCCTTAAATTTAAGGTTTTCCCCAACAGTGGCCACCACTTTGTGGCACCTTTTGCCACATCATGGTGGTTCATTAAATCTCTGTTTCCATAAGCTATTTCCACATCATGGTGAGACTCAACCACGACATGGTGCTACCCAAAATCCAAAATATACAAATACACAAATATGTTACACTAAGCTAGCCCCAAGGATCTGGATGTTAAAGACCAGTTGAAATCTCTGCATGAAAGGCCCCAAGTCAATCATCTAGCATCTCCCTGATCCCTTCCTTGATGGTATCAAACATCACAGGATTCACCTCCAAAATACTTCGAGCGATCTTAGATGTAAAAAACTTGCATATCCTCTCATTAATCGGCTCAGCACCAGATCCTGAACTTGAGCCTAAACTAGAACCTCTTCCTCGAGTGCTCATAAGCACAATAAAAGGCAACCATATAGATAATCAAAACATACACGAAGGATTCCTCATCATATAGGCTTCTTAGAATCCCTATGCATTTCCTTGATTCGAGTCGGGATCTTATGTCCTCAATAGTATTAGCCCAATATTACCTTCCACACCTATCCATAATTTCCTCATGAATCATCATGGATCCTCTAAGTCACCTCCTTATAATGATTCTCCCAAAACCCGCTCTACAACACACCATTCATACTCAATCACTTCCTAGCCTCTTTTAAGGGCTCACCTCACCCTTCTATTAGTTACTGAAAAACTCCTACTAATTCCAATTAAGTACTCATGATAAATATTACATGTTGCAAAACAAAAATTATATTTCGAATAAAATACCCATCCCTATAATGGTTGGACTCAGAAAAGAGTTGTGAAATATGGCCAATTCAATCATTCTAAAAGTATTTAATCTTTGCAGCATGTAACTTTAAATATTCATTTAATAGTTAACACGAAGTGAGCGACATTCAAGAACTAAAACTCTACATTCAACAAAACATCAAAAGGCATGAAAATCCAAAACGTTCTATAGCACTAATACTATAACAACAAGTATGCTTATTTTGGAAATTACATACTTGAGCTCGGCTACTTGCATGCATTGCACCCTTCCTTTGTAAAAATCTTTTTAGAAAATTTGTTTTCTTTAAAAAAGATTATCAATTATTGAGTTTTAGTTTAGACACACCCAAGAGTGTACCCAAATCCCTCAAACCAAGGCTTTGATACCAACTTGTAATGTACCAAAAATACATATAAAATCTTCATTTTTAAACCATCAAATCCATACAAAGATTTATTCCAATACCAGTTAGAGTAAAATGTATCATTCCAACATCATAGTATAACAATAATAAACAGTCCGAAAAAAAGCCATCAGGGGATGTTGTGTAGTCAAGTCAGACCCATCCCTTTGAAACTGGAAGTACCTAAAAAAATTTAAACCACAAAACCGTAAGCACAAAAACCAGGGAGTTCCCTAAAATACCACATGCCATACTTAAGATAGGGAATGTTATGGGCCAACCATAGTATTATTGTTAGCATCACCCATGAACCAAACCATGGTATTTGCTTGAAAAACTTGGAGCCACACGTTGGTCTTACATACAAGTTCCAAGAGCCAGGTAATGATCTTCCATGCAAGCATCAAAAAGACTACTAACATCCTACAAATAACTATTGGGGGCATACCCTAGGGTTTCTAGGGTTGCATACATTGTTAGGAGTGACACCTTGTTCTTTCATATATTTTCCATGAGCCAACCATGGTCTTCCATATATATATATATATATATATATATATATATATATATATATATATATATATATATATATATATATATATATATATATATATATATATATATAAGGGCCACCCCCTGGTGCTCCATGCAAGTATCACAAAGACAACTAGCTTCCTTGATAGCATAATGAAAAGACTTACCTTGTTGACGTAATCAATAGCTAACAACTCTTACAGCCAACGAATGGGTGCTATACACCTCCTAATAAACCATACAAGGTAAACTCTTAGCCTACCTTGTAAAACTAGAAGTTTTACCAAAAGTTAACCAATTCCAAAAGTCAATGGTCAAATCCAAAGTCAAAAGTCAACATCACCGAAAGCTGAAACTCACGTTGTTACAAGCCCATGGTCATATTGTGGCTAACAAACTCAATCCTGATCCAAAACGCCATATTCTAACAACTCAGCCACCGGTAAAACCATTTTCATGTCATGATGATCATACCCGCATGTTTTGACAGAGTCTGTCCAAAACAATCGGGAAATCTTATTGTCACATTGACCTCCATATGGTCACGTCGTGACTACTACAATTTGGGATAACTTATTGTATTCAACCCTTAATCCTTTAAGCCATCAATTCTAACTTTAAATAGGGCCTTCTTACTCCAAAGACAATCTAAAAGTTGATTATTTATACACATGCGTGTCTAATGCATGTATTGACTCTTATTAAGTCAAAATAGTGAAAAATGGAACCACAATCAAATAAATGTATTCAAAACATAGCTTAAATTTAGATCCAACATGTATAACACTTAAGGGACCTAAAGGACCCATAAAGTTTCCAAATTTATGGAATCATCTGATCCAAACTTCCACCTCATGAAGAAAAAGGGAAAGAAGCCTAGATCTAGAAGCTATCAACTTAAAGTTTGGATCTTGAACACTTAAAATGGTCCATAAATTGCTCAAATACAATCTCCAAGCATGCCATGATATTCTCTACAACACAAGGCCTTCTTCTTCTTTCCAAATTCACCAGAACACCAAGGGTATGCCCACAAATGAAGAAAAGGTTACTAAGGTTTTTTTTCAAGGTTCTAGAGGGTGATGGAGGATGGAAATGAAAACCTAAATCTAAGGTTAGAGGTTTAAATATGGAGGAAACCCTAAAATATCATGGGCTTAGGATGTGTGTATAGTTACGTCGTGACCATCCCCTTGTCACGTTGTGACATCCATCCAAAAATGCATTCTCATATTTGGCATGCCACATCGTGACCTCCCTATGGTCACGTTGTTACATATAGTTTCTTTCAAAAAATCATGACATTGACTATTAAATGCCATACACTGATCCATTCTAGGAGATGGGTGTTACATTATTGCACCAAACTTAAATCACATGAATTAATTATCCTATGTTTATGATCCTTCTATCCATGTTGTCGGGTTTTGAACTTATGGAAACAAGGTTATCTAGAGCCTCATGTCCATTCGATTTTCCTCTAGTAACATCTTCCCTTGTCTCACATACTCGGCCGGCGGTGGAAATGCCAAACCATGATAGACATTGATTATCCAAATCACAAAGCATAAACAAAAAACATAATTCTTCTTTTAATAACCCATGCTTATAATGATTATTACATGATAAAATCTAACTAGTTCGATGCTTCTTGTCATTCCTTGCAATGAATTTCTCTTTTTTCGGTTTCCTAGGAACTTATGGGTTTTGAAAACGGTCAACATAATGTGGTTAAGTTCATAGGGTTTTTAGATTTAAAACTACTCATTGTTATAGGATCTTTTTTATGAATACATATGGTTTCGAAACTTCTACGAAGATATAAATTTCTAGGGAGTTTTTTTGTACTATCTTTAATTCGTAACTTAATGTACTTTCAACTAATATATGATTTGTTGCTTCCATCTTTTAGGAAGGTGTTTGAATTATACACCCAATTAGTTTCGAGGAGTAATTAGATAATAAGCTTTGGAAAGTATCTATTTTTGTATTTGAAAAAATACTTCATATCTTATCTTTTTTTCCAAGATTAAATTAATTCTTCAATACTATCCTATAATTTCACCTTATGTAGATATGTTTCTTTTTCTTATCATTTCATACTTTTATTATTTCCTAGGAATTCTCCTCTAGGTAGTATGCATAATAAACTTTGTAGAGCAAAGTTACAATGAGTTCCTGTATTCGAGTTATATGATTTAAAACTCCCCCACTAAGACGCTTCATCAGACATCACAAATCAAGTTATGTTTCTTGGGATTGTACCTAGAAACTACTAGTGTGAGTGTAAATCTCATATAGATCTATACATACCTTTAACGCTCACCTAAGATTCACGATTATAGGTCTGGGGTTAGCTGAATATTAATCGGTTCAAGGATGAATAATATGTGTCATTTAAAAATTGCTTTGTTAAACGTTTAAATTATGATTATTTATCATTGTTATTCTTTCCTTTAGTTTTTCTTTTAATATATTTTCCTTACACACACACACACACACACACACACATATATATATATATATATATATATATATATATATATATATATATATATATATATATATCAAGGTTGCAAAAAAACGTTCGACGTTAGCTAGTCGATGGACTGGAGTCAAGGAATTAATCGGTTAGGTGGAGATTAATCGGGGGATTAATCGAGTACCATATTGCTAATTTTTTGAATTTTAAACAAATAAATATGACTAATATCATATCAAAGTTCGTAAACACCAGTAATATCATAACAAAATAGGTTAATATAATTAATACAACACTAATCATGCCTCAAATAATTTCCATTAATATAAAACTTCTTCAAAATGTTAAAATTTCTTCGTTTTATAATGTTTCACTCATTATGTATGCAAGGATTAATCGCTAGGCGCCCTCTAATCGGTCGACTAGCGCCTAGGGATTAATCAGGACCTAGTCGGGATTTTTACAACAGTGATATATATATACACACACACACACACACACACACTTAACCTTATATATAATAATAACTATCTTTGTTTTGATATCGTTGATAGAATATTAGGGAAGAGTACAACTAACTATATTATCAATCCTTAAATTTTCCTTTAATATAGTTGTGTTCCATTATTATTTTGATACGTGTGTGTCTATATATATATATATATATATATATATATATATATATATATATATATATATATAAAAGACCATATCCATGGAATAAGAATTATGTTCTTGATATTGATAGGATATTAGGGCACAGTCACAACTATCTATAATGCTTATCCTAAAATTTTGCCAACATAACGGCATAAAAGTCGGTAATTCTAGCTAATAGGAAAACATAACTACTAGGAATTATCTTTTAGTATAAGTTTAGGGATTGTAATAACTAGTCATAATATCATTCTTAAAGCACGGGCAGAATAACTATCGGGCATAATATTATCCTAACATTGCATGCATATTCAAATCGATTGAAATATTAAAAAAAAATAAGATTTTTGTAAAATCATTGAAATAGTTTCATTGTGTGTATCCCCTCCCCATATAAAATGTTGGAATACAGTAAAAGTGGAGTCGTAAAACTCACCTTAGTAGCATGGTTAGAGAGATTTTGACTATCACATTGGGAGTTTCAAGCCATCAGGAAGAGGAAGAGGACTTTCATATCGATTTAGAGAAAGAAGAGGATTATTCAAGGTTTGCAGGTTTGTAGAACTGGAGGCCTATATATATAGTGTCAGTTATGACTTGCGCATGGCCAAAATATCTATACACGCTGTGCACAAGCTTCGTGGCTCATCATTTTGTAACACCTATTTTCGAAGATTAATTAATCTAACATGTTAAATGGTCGAACGTTGATTTTTGGAGATAATTGAGTGTAACCACGTGAATATTGTCTTTCAACCATGATTGTATGCGAATGGGAGTGATTAGATGTGAATGGGAGGAAATTGATGTGAATGGAAGTGACTGGATGCAAATAGGAGTGACTAGATGTATATAGTAGCGAATGGATGTGAAAGAGAGTATCTTGATGCGAATGTTAGTGATTGAATGAGAAATAAGGATCCAAATAGGGTTGGTTAGATACGAAAGAGGGTATCCAGATGTGAATGAGGGTACTCGTTATGATGGATATTCCGTGGCGAACACATGGTGGTTGTTCTTAAAATAGAGAGTATGTTGGGTGTAACTTATTCTTACACATGGTGTAGTATGAGAATTTGGATGCGGTCATTTAGTGATCTACGTCGGGCATATCTGGAGTACGTAGGGCATAGATGCATAATATTCAAACCTTATTTTTTAAGGGTTAGACCATATTTGTGAGAGTCTAAAGGCTAATTGTGTTTCTTGTGTGTTCCTAAGGAGAAGGAATCCATATCCTTGGTGAGCTTAAAGCTTGAACATCTAGGATTTTCTTCATCTTTACAAGCACCATAAGGAGTGAAGTTTTGAATTTCGTAATACTTCATTAGATCTTGCTAGATATTGAGTTTTTGTGCCTTTTCGTCCCATAATCTTGGTATATGGGTTTAGCGTACTCTAGACCAAATGAATTATCCTTTTAGATGTGTTTGGTTGTTAATGGTCATAAAACGTGATATTGGTCCCTTTCTCCGATTCATGCAAGAGTTATGAAGCGTGGGTTTTAGGTAGAAGTTAGGGTTTTGGTTTTAAGCATCTTCTAGTTTTGCAAAGTTTTCAAGCTGGAAACTTTCTAATTTGGGAGGTTATATGTGTCTACATCTGAGTTCTGGACATGCAATCTTAATGAAATAAGAACTTGTTGAGGAGAGTAAGAGTTGGTCAAGTACTAGGTGAAGTCCCCATAACCTTGACACAACTTCACTACGCCATGCATAGTGATTGAGTTCATAGGGTGTACTCAACCTATGTTGACTCTTTGACACTTAGGTTTGACCTTTGACCAAGTTTGACTTAAGGGCATTTTCGGTAATTTGAATTGTAGTTCGAGATTAGTTCCATGTTTTACCATATAGGGGACTGGTAGAGGAAGTATTTGGTGCATTGATCTGTTCAGCTATTCTTCAGATTGTAAGGTGAGCTTCTTCACTATACTTGTGGATCGTAGGAACCAATGCCAGCCTACTAGGCTATGTATCCTAGTATAGGATGTTGCTATGTTGTAGTGATCTGTTAGATCTACATGATTATCTATTTGTTGTTATGTGATTTATCTGTTGCACATGTCGACATAGTGCAGTTGGGTTGAGGCAATATTGATCTTTGTGGAAGACAACAAACCTGGGAGCAAGTAAGACATAAGTTATAGACTGAAAAGGCAAGCCATACATATGTTATAGGCTAGAGAGGAATCAGTACATGATTTGTTGGCCATGTGGGTAAACCAGACTCATGTTATGGGCTTACGGGTAATCCAGTCTAATGAATGTGGACCAAGTATGCATGTTTCTATATGTTTTGTGGTCGTATTTTGGGGTAACTCACTAAGGTTTGATTACAGTTTGATTTTTATGGTTTTAGGTACTTCAGAGGATAAGGGAAAGGTGAAGGCTTGATTGTGCAGATCGTCCAGGACTTTATGCGTTTTGATGATTTTGGGATACCCTGAATTATGATGCCTAATAGCCTAGGAGATATTCTTGTATGTTAGATGGAATTGACATCATTACTATAGTCTATTAGTGCATACACCATAACGGTACATAACTAAAATTTTATAGCCTAGGAACATTTGATTTAGGCTTATTTCATGTTCCTCTTTTGGTTGTGAGATTAGGGTAGAGTCAATTATGTGACTCTCTATAGAATCCAACGTTATGTATGATGAGCATGCATAAGTGATTGCATGGTTGGTGGAAGTTCTACTAGTGAGTGTTGGTTGTAGAAAGCCAACAAGTTACTAAATATAGTTAGGATGTATGTGTACCTTGGATGCTTAGGCCTATGGTTAGAAATTAAATGTGAGGACCCATATCGATTTGAGCTAACTATTACCTGAGTATGTTAAGTTACATGCTACAAAGGTTAAATAATCCTAGAATGATAAATTTGCTCCTATTACGCAGCTCTCATCTGAGTCTAACCATTGTAAGAATGAGTGTTTGTCTTAGATAATTTATGTTTTGTTGCACGTAATTGTCTTCATGAAGTAGTTATCTAACATTAATAGGAGTCTTCAAGCAGCCGACGGCAGAGTGAGTTCGGGATCCTAGGCGAGCCTCACTACTAGAAAAATACCCTTTAATGATGCACAAACCATGACATGTGCTGTTTGATGATAGGCAAAAGTGTGTGCCCTAAAAATAATGTTAGATCTTCAAAAATGTAAAGGATTTAGGACGTGCGTTTTTATGTGCCCTAAAATTAGTGTTACAAAAAAAAAACACGGAGGACACCTTTCATAAAAAGAGCGTCGTGAAATGATGTTGTTTTATATTTTTTTTTAATGAAACACACACATCTTCATCTTTAGTAGCGGGAAAAGGAATTCCCCAAAAATTAGAAAAAGTGAAAATCCGCCATGGCGATTTCGGTCTGGTTCCGTCTCCATCTCTCGTTCACTACCATCCCCGCTTTCTTTTCCATCTACAATCTCTCTTCCATCACCTACCTCGCTAGCGATAAAGGTTTCTCGTTATTATGCCCCAATTGTTAATCCATCCAAGTGAGTCCAACTTAGGTCAAGATGTATCAATCCATCCCTCACCAGTGTCTTCACGTGTACATTGGCCCATCACTCGCATACAATTATAAAGATACGCAAATGGTAGAGAGAGTGGATGGAGGTGGTGGTGTGGTTCAAAAAGCTCTCAGAACGGAAGAGGTGAGCCGTGACCGGTCTAGGGAATGGTAGAGAAGATAGGCCGAGTGTGCACAGGTGAGCAGCAAGGGGGAGATGAGAGAGAGAGAGAGAGAGAGAGAGAGAGAGAGAGAGAAAGAGCAGGGAAGTTGTCGGTGGTTCGGCGGCTCAAAAGATGAAAAAATCCCTAAATCATGGACACAAGACGAAATGTCACCAGATGAGGGTTTATTAGGTACATATTTCTTCTAGTTCTGATACTCATAGCCCTTTCTTGTATCACCATCTTCAACCACACCCAATTCCAAAACATATCTTCATTCTTACGACCGCTTTGGGACACACCACCAACTCCATTTCAATACATACCCAATTACTTCTAAGAAAACGCATCCATCAACAACCTCTGCAACCTCCATGGATAGACCTATAGATCTGAACCACACAATGTCTTCGATGATATCCTATTTAGCAACGAACTCGACTAGGTTGAACTCAGATGGTGTGAACTTTACCAATACTTTCGGTTCAACTGCCCTGTTTGTGGTATTCTTGATGGGTTGATTTATCATGCCCAAAGGTAATTAAATTGCTAAAGTGTTTTTTAGTTTAATTTTCAAAGAAATTCAATTATCTTCTTTCAAATATGATTAATCCATGGTGGATATGGGGTTTTTGGATGTTACCTTTATAATATGCGCAAAGTTAAATTGCTATTAATGAAACACTACCACTTTACAGTTCCTCACTAGTACCAATACTACCCTTGGATACACTATTCTCCAGCTCCATGATTTGCTTATTGTTTGCAATGCTACTAAAATTTCCAGCCTGTCATTCATTATCTCAAAATTTTAGTCACTCATTCTTCCAAATTTTTATGTGGATTTATGAGGTACTCTTCCATTCTTGGACTATGGTTTCAGTTTCTTGTTATATGACAAACATCTTAAGTTCTTTATTTATTCTATCAAATTTTTGTCATCTAGGAGCAATATTTTGTTGGTCCTAGTCATTATAAGAGGGCAATCAATTACATAAGGTTTCACTCTACGCCTTATTAGTGCCATTTTCTCTCTATTTGTAATTGTTTTTAACCTAAATTAAGTCCTTACCCTTTGTGCTTAATGTTTACAGATACGTGCTTTATTGGTTGGTGGTCTTTGCTAGTAAGTTTACTGGTTGGTGGTCTTTGCTTGCAGCTTTTCCACTTCCATTTTGTGGATTTGTCAAAGGAGTGCTAATTTTGTGTTTATCATGTGGCCTTTCCAGATAATAATAATGCTCTTACCTTAGTGAACATATGGGCCTCTGTAGTGGCTGTAAGTATTTTCACCTCCATTATCAATAAGTTATCTGTTCTTTTGCATGGTTATCGAGTATTGATCATGCTTTTTGTCTGATTACTTATGTTGTAGAGATGTCGAATGAATTTAACATAACATGGCTTTGTAGAGGGGATCCCATACTTAATGTTAGTGATTTATCAATTGAAGCAAGTAGGAACATAGTTTTGTTGCTTGATCAACTAAGGTATCAAGCTGTGAAGTCACTCAACAATATGGTGGTTATTGTGCTAATCAAGAGGTAATTTTTGTCTTCATCAAGAATTTTTCTTTTGGTAACACTAGTACATGGAAGCCTATAAGCTCAAAGTATGTAGTGAGAGACCCGATTTTTGCCTTCAATCTGTCAGATGATAGGCGGTTTATTGCCATGTAAGACTCCATTTGCTTTTATTAAACTTCATGTTATCACTTAGCATGTGTATGAATCGACTTCTGGTCAAATGGATCTGTTTCAAAATAAAACATCTCAATTCTCAGATGAAGAATCTATAGTAGTATTTTATATGAATGATAAATCTTGATTCATTAATTGAAGAGGTACGATCCAAGGGGACATATTTATATTGAATTCTAGTAATATGAGGGTGCATAGTGTAGTGAAGAAAGCACATCTTGGCATAGTTACAGCCCTAGCCTTCTCACAGGATTCAAGGTTCCCTCTTTTTCCTTCTTTATAAATTCTTTAATTCAGAGTTCGGACCTTTGACCTTTCCATACCCGTATTTTTTTATATAAGAAAGCTTGTTTTTTTTTGTAATACAGAGCCCTGGTGTCTACATCTCTTGACTCAAGTGCAAGGGTCACACAAATCAACGAAATAAAAAACAATGCTACATCACTTTCTCTCCTCATTCACATCATCATATAAACACATGTACTTTCTGTTGGACTTTTGTAGTTTGCTTCAAGTGTTACAGAAGAGATAACAAACACTAATAAGAACATGCCAACCATGTTTGATCTGTTAAGAAGGAACAAAACTGTAAAGCTTGAAACTTTAGTCCTGAACTGTAAACCCTGGTAATCATAATTTTCTCTCACTTCCCAGTTCATATTTATATATATTTTCTATGAACTATTTCTTGTCATTTTCCTCCTTGACCAGGTATCATCAATTTGATTTCCCATATTTTTTAGTTGATCATTTATTATTTGGCATTTGGGATGTTTTTGGAAACCAAACTGATTATATGTTGGTGATTGACAGGTTGAGTCAAAGCTAAAGGAGACAACTATGAGGCTTGAACTTTTCCCCACTGGTTGACTTTTAAACTTTGAATTTTTTTGCTTATAATCAAGGATTTGTTTTTAATAGATTGGTTTATGTGAATCTAATGGTTACATTATTCGAATTTGTAGGTCTTTTTGATGTGCATAGTGTCAAGCAAAGCAGCTCGGATGTTGTGAAGGTGGGCAACAAGTTCTTGTAGTTCAACAATTATTTATTGATGGCTTTCATCTCTTTCACATTTGATGTATTACATTTGTCTACTATTGGAATGATTATTTGTATGACATCAACTTTTATGCAATGGATTCTATTTTTTGTCTATGGTGTTTTATTTTCTATTATGAGACATTAAATGAAAATTTATTTTTAAAATTAGCAAATCAGTTAATAGGGTTTTTTAAACATAAAATTACGATACGCAAAAAATGTGAGTCGTCTTCATTTATGACATGGCCTTTCTTGACAGCAACTTTAATGATACGCATTGCATGTCATAAATGCACATCGTAAATGTGCGTCGTCTATAGACGACACACAAAAGCACATCATCTCTCATT
This sequence comes from Lactuca saligna, assembly GCF_052625555.1. Classification (NCBI taxonomy): domain Eukaryota; kingdom Viridiplantae; phylum Streptophyta; class Magnoliopsida; order Asterales; family Asteraceae; genus Lactuca; species Lactuca saligna. Next base: position 144,102,292 of record NC_136421.1, on the reverse strand, counting down.
ATGACAAGGCCTTCTTTGACATGCATTTGTGCGTCGTCTGAGCGTTTTATGACATGCATTGCACGTCGTAAAACGCTATTTTTCTAGTAGTGAGTAAGGAGTTCTTTTGTGTAGGTGGTACGCTGTTAAGAGTATTATTATGACTTGGTAAATTAGAGGACTTAGAATGATTCTTAAGGAAGGTATGGATAGGTTTGGAAGATAGTATTGGGCACGTACTACTGAAAGCACATGATCTGTACTCAAGTGAAGGAAAATCAAGGGCAATCTAAGAAGTTGGTAGTGATTGACATGTGGTTTTTTGTATATCGGGTAAAGTGTGATCAGTTAAAGATGACAATTTGTTCTTTCTTAATAGGATGTCGATCCCTGGACGTGGAGTAGAGTCCTCCAAGATTGATATGGACCACATTGGATTACATAACTAGATTACCACTAAGGTTTCATAGATTTTACTGGAGTAAATGCTTAGTATCATTGGTTGCGTCACCGACTGACTATTTGTCAAGTTCTAGGAATGAACTACAGCCTTTCAGTCTGTCGAAGGGACTACTGAGGTGACTACTAAGAGAGATATTAATGTGGGAGGGCATCAAGGGAAGAGAAAGCGGGCACATGGTTTGGAATTTTCAGTGATGGGATAAGATTCTGATGTTACTAACACGGGTACTTGTTAACAAAGGGACCATCTCATGCATGTTGAGAATGTAGGAACCCATGAGCATATAGGTTGCAAGTTAAAATTTGGCAGTTATGGATGGAAGGGTCATGTTCGCCAAGATTGCACCGTGGAGGTAGAATTATGTCATAATTGTTATCATCCTAGTCACATTAGGGAAAATTGCCCACGTTTGACAAATGAGATGGCTTCGACTCCCATATTCGTTGTCATCCAGGAAGTGGAGTCAGGACCTCAGTACCTCATGGGCATGTATCGTATTTGAATTTTTCATGCACTTATTATTTATGCTTATGATCAGGAGATTGTGTGTGAAACATTATGTTCAATTTATCTAAGAATCGGAATTTCATTATGATCGCATGGTTGTTGTTGTTCAAATAATTTTTGTATGCAATTTTGCATACTGGGACTCGTTTTTAGTGGATTTTTAGATGAACCGGTTTTAGGCTTCGACGTGGGGGAGCATCGGCGAATGAAGGAGTAAGCCTTAAATACAAGAGACTAAGAGTGTTACTTGAAGGATCGGCAACTAGATTGATTTCAATGGTTCCAACATAATGTCTTGGATGAAGTTCCAGTATCAGTACATTAGACACCTAGTATTAGAAATTTTTGAAACCTTTTAAGACGGTGAGGGTTAAGGAATTGGTCAGAATCTGAGTGCAGGGTGAGTTGCTTCCGGTTCATCATTTTAGGTTATATGCACGTTCCTTGCATCAGAATCTTCTAGACAAGATCTTGTTGTATCAGGTTGTCCCTTTTGGGATAACGCAATAGAGTTAAGAGGAGCGTGTGTCGCCCAACCATGTATCATTTGAAGGGTTGATTAGCTCATTTAACCGATCACTACCATTACTAAGGGTAAAGTTATTGTTGCTTTATCAACCAACTTCTGGTTGGTGGAAATGCTTCCGCATGAGTTTTGTTTAGCGGTTCAGATTGTTTGAAATTTTCTCATGTAGTATCAGATGATGACACTGTAGGTGCATAAATATTTCTTCAATTTGAAAAGAATGGATATTTTTGGACCCACGGTTATACTACCGGAACAACATTGACCAATGTTTTGGAAGGACTAGATATCCATGTGGAATCCATTTCCGGTGGGTCCGTTAGCAGGGTTGGAAGGGAGTCAATTTGATCTCAGTTATATTAAAACTTCTTCGTCAGTTCTTGTTTGATGAAGTCTTTTCGGTTTGAAGCACAACACGAACACTCGATAGGGTTCAGTGGGCTGAGGATTAGACTTCATGATCAAAACATTGTTTTCATGAAGGAATACATGTTGGTATCTAGTTTTGAAGTGTTGTAAGACAATGGCTGAACAAGTACCATTCGCCTGGAATGAAGTGGAATATCTAGCATTTGTGTGATGGTCAGTTATGTTAATAATAATTAGAATAGGAAGGTTATTGGAGCCATGTTGGAAAACATGCTTGGATAGCTTTTGCCAAGTAGAATATTCCTCAGAGTCTCGAAGTACGGTCATGTGTGATGTTGTCAGTTTTAGTAACTAATTGGAAATTTGGTATTTTGGTTAATTTGTAGGTAAGTACGAGACCATGGGGATCTCGGTTGAAACAAAATGTGAATTTTGTTCAACAGGATGAGACTAAGATGTTGGTTTGGCATCAAATCTTGAGGCTCGTGTTAGGAGTTTTCCACGTGTTTGGGTGCAAGGTTATCAGCATCAACGAATGCCCATGGTTTCTATATTCCAGTGATCAACAAGATGACTTAGGCTTGGAGGAAATGTTGGTCCAATTTATGGAATGGATTCAATATATTCATGTTTCAGAATTATTCTGTATGTCTAGTAGTCATACATGGTGTTGGGTTTTCGGATTTCAGGCAAAGTAGTGATGGTTACTCTTAATTGGAATTTAGGAAGTTCCATGTAGATCGACTAGTGTGTCAAGAGAAGTAGTAAGGAACAATTTCGAGGATAAAGTATAATTTAATTGGGGTAGAATTTTAACAGTCGTTTTCCAAGATTGAGTGATCTAGGGTGATAAGTAGTCGAAAGTTGATTTTTAAAGAAAATCAAGTGTCACCACATGAAGATTGTTGTTAATCCATGATTAGATGCGAATAGGAGCGATTGGATGCGAATGGGAGTGAATACATACGAAAGAGTGTATTTGAATGCGAATGGGAGTGATTAGAAGAGTGTTGGGTTATTGGTGTTGTGTCTTGGGCTTGCTTCCTAGTCCATTTTTTATGTGGTATGGGCCTGTCCATCCGTATCTTATTTTCTAGGGTTTGTGTATTTATAGATGCTTGCATGCATCTTTTACGTAACTGATTGATTAGGGTTTTACGGTGTAATTATAAAAGTTATATTTTTGTAACCCAAGAATCCTCTACAGTGGAAGTTCTTCATCGAGCTCTGCTGAGGATTGAAAGTTTAATCATTCGACATATTCAAATCCATTCTTGAGTATTGCTTTACATTCTTTATATACCTATTTCAAAGATCTATTCGATCTTAAAGATTTTTTTATCTCTTCAATTGGTATCAGAGCGGGAGGCTGTGTAATTCATACACATCTCTTCTGTGAAAGAAGCTATTAGGGTTTGTTCCGCATTAACTAATATTTATTGAGCCGTCACCCCATAATTGACGTATCTCATTACTTGTTCGTTTTGCCCTAATATTATATATTACAAGTCTGATCTTTCAAACAGGTTATTCGATCAAGCATGGACGAGTCACCATCTAATCTCATTAATATTTCGAACAACATTGGATCAACAACGAAGATTCCCATCCTTTACACCCAAGATTATGAAGTCTAGGAAAATCACTTCGAAGACTATGTGATAGGATCTGAGGACAATGGATACCTCATCTCGGAAGCAATCATTTCGGGACCCTTTGCTCATTCTGCAACTTCAAGGATTATTAAAACTCAAAAGGAGTATAATGATCTTTTGAAAGATGTTAAAGATGTTGCCCAAGACGAAAAAGATAAATTTCAGTGCAATATTAAAGCATTGAGATTAATCAGATCCGTTCTTCAATCTGACACTTTCAGGCTGGTGAGTTCGTGCACTACTGCCAAAGAAATATGGGACAGGCTTCGCGAATTATATTCTACGGACGAAGATCTTGAACACTCCATTCAAACCTTACTCTTATCCGAGTTTGGTGAATTCAAGCAGAGAGTCGAAGAAACTGTGACTCAAACGTTCGATCGCTTCAATCATCTTCTTAGCAAGATGATTAAACATGATATTGAAAGGAAGTTGATTGAGCAGAAAGTCACGTTTCTTAACGGCCTCAGATCTGAGTGGAGAGTTGTTGTGTCCACAGTTAAAGCGCATGAGCAATTCAAATCTTATTCTCTAGCGAAACTGGTGGGCATACTGAAGTCTCAAGAGAAGATCGGACTACAGGAGAAAAATGTAGTTTCAAGCCTAGGTTCCATGGCACTAATATCCAAAAGTAAAGCGGCGATGGAAGATGAAGACCTCAACTTAGAAGATTATGATCTTACTTCTGAAGACTATGCTATGATGGTATCACATCCCAAGAGGTTCATCAAGAAAAGATTTCCCACCAATAAGAACTGTAATTGGCAGGGAAGTTACAGCTCTGAAAAGGTCAAAGAAGAACCGAAAGCAGAAGAATCAAAGAAGGAACCGAAAGCTGAAGGAGATTCGGGTGTGAGCTGCTTTTACTGTGGAGGAAAGAATCACTATGATAAACATTGTGTCCTCAAGAAAATGGCTAAAAAGGATGAGGAAAAAGATGAAGAAGCATTGTTACTGAAAAAGCTGGATGAGATCAGGAAGAAGAAATCTACTGCTAACTCGTCTATGAATGCTTTAATTGTGCAGGGTTCGATAGCAAATGATGGATTCGGAGGAGTGGAGGTCTGGTCAACCGACTCCGAGGATGATGAAGTAAGGAAGCCTTCTCATGGAAAAGCTTATGTGGCGAAAGAGAAGGACAGCAGTGGAAGATGCTTGATGGTGTCTGACGTATCTCAGATGAGGGGATATAACACAGAAGGTGGGAACAAAGACTCGAAGGAGCAACAGGACATGTGCTTTACAGCAAAACCGATCAGCGTGCAATTCAACGAGCTTGATGAATTAATCAAGAAGGTACAATCCGTGTTTGTTTCATTTAAAGTCCCACAATGCTCATATGAAAAAGAATTAAAAAATGTTAATTCAAGAATTTCTCATCTAGACAGTAGCTTAACTCAAACTCAGGTCACCAATTCTAACCTAACTGACCAAATAAGCAGGGTGTCATCGAAGAGTGAGGAACGGAGGATGTGGATCGAACTGAAAGAGTCGGAGTTTGTCAAAACCAAGGACGAAAACATTTATTTGCAAAGAGACAATTTAAAACTTTTGAAACAGCGAAATGTTTTTTGTTTGATTGCTAAGCGTCTTTACAATAATATCACTCAACTTCATTTGAACTGTGAAATAGGGCAGAAAATTCATCGTATGATCTTGCCTTTTCTTGAGTTTAAGGAGGATGAAATCGATGCTGAAGCATACAATTGTGAAAGTGTGGTTTCGTCTGAGGATGTTAATCCAACGTATATGTATGGTCTAGACAAAATTGAATCCTTCATTAAGTCCAAAGACCATAAGGACATGCTGAAAAACCTTTTGGATGAAACTGACAAAGTGAATCTAAGGGCCGAAACCATACAAAAATTTGACTCATTGAATGCCAATTTGATCTCAGAAAATAAAATTGATGTTGAAAATGCATCTGAGCTCAATGAGGATAATGACATGAGTGAAATTTCTGTAGAGGACGAAGTTGACTGCTCTGAATTTGTCAAAAGTGAACCTGAAATCCGCAAAAATCTCATCTCAGAAAATTCTGTGGAGTTCGCTCTCTTGTCCCAACAAAAGTCCCCGAAACTTGAAGAAAAAGCTGTTGTTTACCAAAAGGTAAGGACGACACCAAATCAGGTGTATAAGGTCACAGGTGTAACCGAACATCAGACAACCGAACTCACAGCCATTGTAAATGATGACAATACCGATAGTTGTGATGAGTTCTTCTGGTCGGCTCCTATTGACAATGCTGATGAAACTGTTGGTCTATCAGAGCAAACTTCCTGGAAAGCAAAAGGAAGATAGATTCCTGAGCCACTTAACAAACCAGATAACTTTGACGTGCCGAGTTCCAGTGGTACAAAAGATATTCCTAAAGATAAGGCAGATTCAAGGGAATCATCATCGGTTCAAAGTGGACCTATTGACATCAGTCAAAATCAAAAGGCGAACATCCATCATCAGCCGAAACAGATGAGAAATCAAAAACGACAAAGGCATCAGAGATACAAGAAGAATCTTTCTGAAAGAAAACAGTTTTGGCAATCTCAAAATGCCTATTTCTTATATCGTGACAAAAATTTAAAGTCAGAGAAAAATACTGTTGGATCTCAAGAGAGAAATAACAACCGAAAGCAGAAGTTCGGTTCAGAGCACAGTAACAACCGAAAGTAGGAGTTCGGTTCTGAGAGCAAAAGAGACCAAAAGTCTAGGTTCGGTTCCACTGATAATCAAAACCGAAAGAGTTACCTAGAATATCAAATCAAGAAATCATCTCAGTCTAAATTCTCTCATTCTAATGCTTCCAATCATTCTTCTTCTCAATCTCATTCTAAATCTCCAACTGACCTGAAAGGGAAATCAAAGGTTTCGTCAGTTAAATCAGAGACTAAACCAAAAGCTCTAGATCCCACAAAGATTAAGGTTTACACCATCAAAAAGAAAAATGAAACAACTTTGATAAAAAGAACATTTTTTGTTGACATCTATTTTTCTACTCCTGTTCCTGTGAAAGGCTCACGTGGACCCAAGAAACTTTGGGTTCCTAAATCTGTTTAATGTGTGCAGGTTATCAGTGACGAGCAGTTCGATGAAGAATGGTATATTGACAGTGGCTGCTCACGTCACATGACAGGGAGGAAGGAAGAGCTTAGGGAATTCAGATTTCTTTCAAACGGTGAAAATGTCTAGTTCGGGAACAACTCCTTCGGAACCATAAAAGGCTACGGTATGATTACAAACGGTGATTTCACAATCAGGAAGGTTGCATATGTAGAGGGACTACAACATAATCTCATCAGTGTATCTCAGCTTGTTGGAGGTACTGGTCTCAAGTTCTCGTTCGATGATGAGGGTTCGGAAATTATTGAGAAGCAGATGAACAAAGTTATTCTCAAATCAGATCGCAAAGGTGAAATGTTTCCCCTAAATCTCAAACCTATCAAAGGGAATCCAACAATCTGCTTGTTATCAAAAGCACAATCTGATGAAAGCTGGTTGTGGCACCGAAGGCTTTCTCATCTCAACTTCAAGGACATCAACAAACTTGTCGCCGGAGGTCATGTTCGTGGTCTTCCATTGCTCAAGTACGATAGAGAACATTTGTGTGCGGCATGTGAAATGGGGAAGCAGAGTCGTCAAAGTCATCCATCAATTATAAACACAAAAGTTGTTGAACCACTAGAGTTACTTCACATTGACTTGTGTGGTCCCTCATCAATTGAAAGTATCGGTGGTAGCAAGTACATTCTTGTTATTGTTGATGACTTTTCACGTTTTACATGGGTGTTCTTTCTAAAGCTTAAATCTGAAGCGACTCACAAGCTAAAGATGTTCATCAAGCAGGTAGAAGTACAACTAAAGAAAGTAGTTCGAAACATCAGGAGTGACAATGGCGTGGAGTTCAAAAATAAAGAATTTGAAGAATTCCTGGCGGAAAGAGGAACTACCCACAACTTCTCAGCTCCCTACACACCTCAACAAAACGGTATAGTTGAGAGGCGGAACCGATCCTTGTGTGAAGCAGCTCGAACCATGCTAAGTTTTGCTTCTTTACCTTTATATTTCTAGGTTGATGCTATATTTGCAGCTTGCTTCACACAGAACAGATCATATCTCAATAAGCGATTCACGCTCACTCCTTATGAGATAATAAACAACAGGAAGCCGAATGTCAAATTCTTCCATGTGTTCGGTTCCCGATGCTTCATCTTCAATTCTAAAGAGCATTGCAACAAATTTGATGTCAAAGCCGATGAAGGGATTTTTCTGGGCTATTCTCTCACTTCTAAAGCGTACAGGGTATTAAACAAACGTTCAAGGAAAATAGAAGAGATGTATTATGTGACCTTTGATGATAGCTATGTCAAAAAGTCAACAGCAAACATAAACTCAACTGGTGAAATATTTCCTCAAACAGGTCAAGTCACAGCATCAATTGCAAATCTCTTTGATAAGTTTGTTGAGTTATTTGATGAACCAGCGAAGGCTATTAATTCGGAAGCCAGCGCAGCAGACAACAAAGTGGATCATCTGAAGCAACTAGTAGAAGATGCTACAAGGCGAATGAGTGAAGAAATGCCCAGTTCCGGAGCATCAGTCGAGGGGGAGCACACCGATACTGCAGCACCCGAAGGTACTGTAGCACCCAAAGGTACTATAGCACCCGAACTCTCCACAACACCAGAAGACACAACAGCACCCGAAGGTACTGTAGCGCCCGAAGGTACTGTAGCACCCGAACGCTCCACAACACCAGAAGACACAACAGCACCCGAAGGTACTGTAGCGCCCGAAGGTACTGTAGCATCTGATCACTCCACAACATCTAAAGGCACAGAAGCACCCAAACTCTTCAATATACCCGAAAGTCCGACTGTTTCAGAAAGCTCTTCATTCGAGGGGGAGAATGCCAATATGCTCTTTGACGATGAAAGTCAATCCGAACCAGAAGAGATGGTAAACGCTGAATTGGATCCTTCCTATGATCCAAATTACCCTCCTCTCATCAAATGGACCAGAAATCATCCAGTCTCTCAAGTTGTAGGTGATGTTTCTGAAAAGGTTCTGACCGGATCACAACTTAAAGAAAAACAAACTTCCCTATTCTCCAAAGTAGAATTCTGTATGTTTAATTCCTCCGTTTCAAAAGTTGAACCCAAGACAGTTAACACTGCTCTCGATCACTCCGATTGGGTTCAAGCTATGCAAGACGAACTGAACGAATTCGAAAGGAGCAAAGTTTGGCGCCTCATTCCAACTCCTCAAAATGCATCAGTTGTAGGTCTCAAATAGGTTTTCAGGAACAAAATGGACAAGGAAGTGAATGTGATTCGAAACAAAGCACGTCTGGTCGTGAAAGGATACTGTCAGGAGGAAGGGATTGACTATGAAGAGACTTTCGCTCCAGTTGCAAGGTTGGAATCTGTTCGCATTTTTCTGGCCTATGCAGGACACAAAAACTTCAAGGTCTACCAAATGGATGTCAAATGTGCTTTTCTGAATGGAGAACTCGAAGAAACAGTCTACGTGGAGCAACCTCCCGGCTTCGTCAATGAGAAGTTCCCAAATCACTGCTATATTCTGGACAAGGCGGTTTATGGTCTGAAACAAGCTCCTAGGGCCTGGTATGAAAGGCTAACAAAGTTTTTAAAGATGTCTAAATTCAAACAAGGTTCGGTTGACCCAACCTTCTTTTGTAAAAAGGAAGGTAACCACCTTATGATTGTACAAATTTACGTCGATGATATCATCTTTGGCTCAACGAATCCCAGCTTAACAGCTGAATTCAGAAAGTTGATGGAGACTAAATTTGAAATGAGCTCCATGGGTCCGATTAATTTTTTTCTTGGATTAAATATTAGATAGGGACCCGAAGGCATCTTTATCAACCAGGAAGCATACACTAAAACTCTTCTTGCCAAATTTGGTATGAAGGGATATTTAAAGGTCAAAGTTCCAATGGCTTTCGAAACCAAACTCACCCCTTCACTGGAGAATCCAGCAGTTGACATTACGCTATACCGCCAGATGATGGGGTCTTTGATGTATCTTACTGCTAGCAGGCCTGACATCATGTTTTCCGTATGTTATTGTGATAGGTTTCAGGCAAACCCACGAGAACCTCATATGCTTGCAGTGAAGAACATACTTAGGTATCTGAAGCGAACTACCTCTCTCGGTCTTTGGTATCCATCCAACTCAGGCTTCTTCGTTCAAGCCTTCTCTGATGCAGACCTTGGAGGATGTGGTTTAGACAGGAAAAGCACCACAGGGGGTTGCCAATTTCTTGATGGGAAATTGGTCAGCTAGCAGTCAAAGAAGCAAACATGCGTTTCCCTTTCTACAGCCGAAGCAGAGTACATTGCAGCCGCCTCCTGCACATCTCAAGTAATATGGATCCAAAGCCAGCTCCGGGATTATGGATTTAACATGGAAAAGATCCCACAATATTGCGACTCAGAAAGTGCAATTAGGATCTGTCACAACCCAGTGCAACACTCTAAGACCAAGCATATAGCACTTAGGTATCACTTCATTAAGGATCATGTGGAGGATGGTAATACCGATCAACTGGCAGATATCTTCACCAAAGCTCTACCTGAAGCCAGTTTCAATAAAATCCTTCATGGTCTAGGAATGATGGAATCTGAATCCGTACCAAAGACTTCATCCCAAAGTTAAAAAGTAAGGAGCGAAATGAACCGAAATGAACCGAACGTTCGGTCCATTTCGGGTTTGGTTCACATGGGAACCGAAATGAACCGAACGTTCGGTCTATTTCGGGTTCGGTCCCATAAAACATATTTTCGCTCAAATCTCAAAAAGGTGTTTTCTATGGTTGTACACTTTTTGTAAAGCTGTTTTTCTAAAAATCCAAAAATATTTTTTTAGGAACCGAAATGAACCGAGCGTTCGGTCCATTTCGGGTTCGGTTAAATTTTTTTTATTTATTATGCATGATTCTTTCTTATTCTGTATTAGTTTTTCCCTTACTGTTTTCCAAAAATCCAAAATTTTTTTAGGAACCGAAATGAACCGAACGTTCGGTCCATTTCGGGTTCGGTTCAATTTTTTTTATTTAATTCTGTTTGGTTTTTCTCTTTTCACAATCTTAAAATCTCCAAAAATATTTTTGTCTAAATTTTTGTCTCATTCTTGTTTAAAAATTACTTGGAATAGGTTTTCTTCTCATTCTTTATTTTACCTAGTTAAGCGTCCCTAGAAGCATGTTGCTGCATGTTGTCCAAAGCCTCAACTGATTTTGAATAAAAGCCTTAATGACTAGGTATATACAAACCTTGTCTTCCCAATAAGGCTGCTCCATTTATTCTAATCCTGAGCTACCTTACTCTTTTCTCATATGAGTTGAGAGTTTACTGCTTGGTCACTATTTTCAGGAGAGGTACTATCGCTTTTCTTCACCACCTTACTCTTCTCCATCATATTTCGGTCTCATATCGTAACCCTTGAGACTCTCAGAATTAACCACTGAGGTTTATGGTTGCAAAATATCTGTGTTTATGATCTAAGCCACGTGTCACTACGTGCTTAGTGAAACCCAACATTCAATAACTATCATGAATTGACGGTTAACATGAAATCTCTCTTTGTTTGTGCGATTCTTATGAATTTGTTATTTACCATAACATTTCTTCCCCTAGAATCCAATTTAATTTTTTTTTGAGATTTCACCATCATATATTTTTACAAGTCACTATATCTGTTATCTAGCCTACTTGTTCAATAGACCACATTGGTCTCACAAGTACTTCATTTAGTCTCGGTCTTATGTCAAGGTCCGGGTTTCTAAATTGAAGCGAAAGCCACCCTATTATGCCTAACAAAAAGATGCCTTTCAACACTTCTTCGAAAGTGCTTGATCGTAATTCAACGGGAACCCACTATCACTACCGAACCCCCCACTGCACCCTTATCTCCCACTCCATCTGCTGAAACCGAAACCTTTTTGGGAGGGGAGGATACCGTTTTTGACTCCATCTACTACAGCCCCTATCAACTTCAGAGTGATGATGATGATGATGATGCTCCGGTCACCAAAAAGCACATCAAGGAGCTCCACGAGAAGATTGAAAATCTTGTGGCTTCTTCCTCCTCCTCAACATCTCACTTTTCAGAGGCTGCTATTCAGAGTATGGTGGAGTCACTTACAAAAGCTCATGAAACCTCTATCAGCACAGTTGCTGCTGCCATTGATAAATCCACGCAAGCTAGTGCGGTAGCGACCGAAAAAGTCGAAAAACTATTTCAGGACGCCCAGATCTGGCTGGAGTCTTTACAGGCGGCTTCAGAGTTAAACACTAAGAAGATCCGCACCGTTGTGGAGAAGCTAGTCCATTCCTTCGAGACGGAAAAAGATCAATTTGCCAGCTTCCGCCAAAAACTCAAAGAAGACAACCAATCATTTGTATCTTCGGTTGCGGATCGTCTTCTCTCATTCCAAGCCACTCTAGCCGCCGAATGTACCACAAAGGAAGAGCTTGCCCAAAAGTCTTCCGAGCTTACCTTGGCAACTCATCAGCTCTCCCAGGCCGAGAAGGAAATCGATTCTCTTCGGTCCGAGAAAGCTGTGGTTAGGAGTTGTGTTTCAGATGTCCATGGAGCTTTGTCCAATATCCTTGAAGCCCATGATCCGATTCTCAACTATTCGGTGAGGCGAAGTCTTGCAGAGAAGCTCGCTCCTGCTCTTGACCTTCTTAGCCGTATTGAAGGCATTCCTGAGCAGGAGGACCATCCGAAACAAGGGGGAGAAAAGAAGAAGTCCACATCTCAACAGAAACCCCCTCCAAGTTCCCTACCTCAATCAATTCCACTTTCATCACTTGTCCCTCCAAAAGCACCCAAACCAACATCTGGTCCTTCATCAGGTTTGAGTGCTCAAGCCAAAGCCAAACAAACTGCCGATGACAGTGATGAGAGTGATGATCAAGAGCCAATTGTCAGCTTGGTCAGGAAGCAGACCAGAGAGAGAGAGCTGGATGAAAATGCTCGAATAGTCAGGGAAGCCGAGGCCAAGGAGAAGAAGATGAAGGAGGCTCATGATCTCCTTGAAAGCAAGAAAACTCTGTTTCCTCCTTGGACCCTCGAGGTGCTCATCAAAGAAGCCATTGAGTCCCCTTGCACTCTATGGCTAGAACCGGTCGTCTCACTAGACCGTGTCAACTCAATCGATTCCCAGTTCGACATGCCCCTAACCCGAAAGGCCTTCATATTCCACGCGTTCGCTCATATAGCTGAAGTTCCCCATCCTCACTCGAAGGTGGATAGGGAGCTTATAGACTATTACCTGAGGACTGCTCAACCTCAGTACCAAACTTGGAGCGCACAGAAGATAACCAACGTTCGGGTACTCAAGCCTGTTCGTGAAGGTAACTTTGTTAATATCAGATTCAAGGTCTTGAGGGGATCTGAAAAATCTGAGCACTCTATCTCTCTGGCTGATCTTCCCAACCTCAACCCTCACGATTGGATCGTTCTGCACAACATTCTTCTTGTCAATGAAGCTGAATATGGTCCGGTCATAGACCATTTCAAGAGAATGTTAGTTTGCTATATTTTGGAGGTGGCTAAGCTTGATCAAGAGATTGCTAATATCCTGAGGAAGAAGCCCATCATCACTCCAGTGGGTTCTGCTAGCGATATAAACCGAATGAAGATGGGAAAGATTGACCCGAAATAGAACTCAGTCATGTTCACTAGAGCAGAAGACCAAAAATGCCTGTTTGCTTTGGATGACAAACATCTTTACACCACTACTTGTCTAGAGCATGTTCTGGGTATAATCAATCGTTGCAAGCAGAACACGGATAGTGATAAAAAGTACTTTAATGATATGATAAACTGGTACATTCACTTCCGTCAAACACTTCTTGCCATCATCCCCTGCCTGTTCAAGACAGTCAAGAAAGCCAGTGCTGTGGGGGCAAGCAAGCTGGAGTGAAGTCTCGCCTCAATTGACGCAAAGGGGGAGATTGTTGGGTTATTGGTGTTGCGTCTTGGGCTCGCTTCCTAGTCCATTTTTTATGTGGTATGGGCATGTCCATCCGTATCTTATTTTCTAGGGTTTTTGTATTTATAGATGCTTTCATCCATCTTTTATGTAACTGATTGATTAGGGTTTTACGGTGTAATTATAAAAGTTATCTTTTTGTAACCCAAGAATCCTCTACAGTGGAAGTTCTTCATCGAGCTCTGCTGAGGATTGAAAGTTTAATCATTCGACATATTCAAATCCATTCTTGAGTATTGCTTTACATTCTTTATATACCTGTTTCAAAGATCTATTCGATCTTAAAGATCTATTCGATCTTAAACATTTTTTTATCTCTTCAAAGAGAAAGAGGATATCCGGATGTGAATGGGAGTGGTTGAGTGCGAAAGAGGGTATTCAATTGTGCACAAGAGTGAGCATATGTGATGGGAGTATCCAAATAGGAATGAGGGTACTTGTTGTGATGAATATTCCAATGTGAACACATGGTGGTCATTTAAAAAATGTACGAATGTTGTAACTTATTCCTACGAATGGTGTAGCTAGAGAACTGGTACGCGTACAATTAGTGATCAATGTTGGGCATACCTGGAGTACGTAAGGCATAGAGCCGCAGTATTCGAACCCTAATTTTTTGGGTTTAGACCACATTTAAAGGATCTTAAGTCCTTGAGGCCTTCCTTATCCTTAGCCTCCACTTCCTAAAGCAGTGATTTCAAAATTCTAGCCTTATTTGTGAGAGTTTAAGGCCTTAGTGTGGTTCTTGTGTGTTCTTGAGGAGAAGGAATTCATTATAAAAGCCTTGGTGAGCTTGAAGCTTGAAGATCTAGCGTTTTCTTCATCTTTACAAGCACCAGAAAGTATAAAGTTCTGAGCATGATGTATCCTTTCAGATGAGCTATCCTTTCAGATGTATTTGATTGTTTGTGGTCATAAAAATGTGATCTTGGTCCCTTTCTCCCATCCATGCAAGAGTTATGAAGCTTGGGTTTTAGGTAGGTTTTGGTTTTAAGCACCTTCTAGTCATGCAAAGTCATAAAGTTAGAACTTTATGATTAGGGAGGTTTTTTGGGACAAATCTGAGTACTAGACCTGAGGTAATGGAATACGAACTTGTTGATGAGAGTGAGAGCTAGTCGAGTACCCTGGGCGTACATATTGGTACACAAGGCGTACAAGTGAAGGGCCCATAATTAGGAGAAGGCTTCGTTATGCCATGCATAGTTATTAAGTATGTAAGGCATACTCAACCTATGTTAACTCTTTAACTTTTTCATATTGACCTTTGACCATGTATTTGACCAAGTTTGACTTAAGGGTAGGTGTACATGATTATCTATTCGTTGTTATGTGTTTTATCTGTTGCATATTGTCGACATAGTGCGGTTGGCTTGAGGGAATACTGATCTGTGTTGAAGGCAAGAAACCTAGGAGCAAGATAGAAATAAATTTTAAGTCGTAAAGGCAAGCTAGACTTAAGTTGTGGGATCAAGAGCAGTTCAGACATGATTTGTAGGCAAGGTGGGCAAACCAAACTCATTATGTGGGCTCAAGGGTAATCGAGTATGATGATTGTGGACCTAGTTTGCATGTTATCATATGTTGTGTAATGGTATTATGGGGGAACTAACTAAGATTTTGCATATAGTTTGATGTTTATGATTTCATGTATTTTAGAGGGTTAGGTTGGGAAACCTGGTGAGTACATAGGGTTTTCAACCCACAATAATATAATTATTATGTTTAATCATTAAAAAATTAACCTAATTACCCATCCCCATTATCTTCTTTATTCCTAAGTACCTTCCCTAAGGATTTATCCTAAGGATCGTCTCCTACATCATATTTACCTCTCATCTCCTTACATCGCATTTCCTTATATGTTTGTTCCTAAGAACCCTCTCTAAGGATCACCGCCTACATCACATAGACAATATTGATTCAAGGATTACTCCCTTAATACGTGCCCAACAAGGGTTAGGGCATCATTGCATGAATACGTAGTTACAACATCACCTGAACTCGTAATTCTTAGTAAGGGGTTAGAGTATCATCGCATGAATATGTAGTTACAACATCACCTGAACTCGTAATTCATCACCTACATGTTATGGGCCTGCTAGTGTTTCCACGGGGTTGTCTAGAATAGTTCGTGGTCGCCATTTATACTCTGGTAGATGACTACATCGCCACATTGTCAGTTAAGGTTATGGTATCTCCTTTCATCCCACATCACCTATTCATCATCATCTATTTACCTAATTATCATCACCTTTCTATCATCACCTATCTCTCATCATTTTTTTTCATCACACACCAACTATTTCATCTACACATGTTTCATCCGCAACATATTTGTATATATAAAGTAAATATACCGTTTAAATCTTTTAAAACATGTATAAAATTGTTCATCCAGCATAGACAACAAGTATTCAAATAATATGCACACATAGCACGTAATTTATATAAAATACTTCATATCTATGTGTAAGATGAAAGTAACTATGCACTCACTTGAAAAGGTGGTGAGTCCGAACTCAGACAGCACTTCGCTTCTTAAAAATAATTTCCTTCGACGAAACCTAATATTATTACCACTAGATTTTAGTCTATTATTCGCCGAGACTAATTAATAGTCTAGCTATTATTACTATTGTATAAGAGTTAAACAATACTTATATAACCCATAATAATAGCCCAAGTACTTATTATAAGTTCCTAATAACGTTACTATAATTAAACCGGGCTTTGCTTGGAGCAGCGTTCCTTAGCCGAAAAGCTCTTCTTCTCGGAGTCGTTGAGCACTTCGGGGCTTCCGCCTCGTGCTAGGGAGGTTCCCTAGGCTTTTTGGGGGGTTTCGGGGCTAGAAAGAGGTTCTAGAGAGAGAGAGAGTAAAGAGAAGAAAGAATGGGAAAGGTGCGAAGAAAATGAAGTAGGAGAGGTTCTATTTATAGGGTAAAATATGGCTGAACTTAGTTCAAATGACACCATCTGGTGGCAAGACTATGGGAGAAAGCAATGGCCAAGATTGTGCCACGTCACCCATTTTCGCACAGCACACTTGCGACTTATAAAATATGTAACTTTCACATACGAGCTCTATTTTTGACATTCTATATATCCACGCGTAGGTAAAAATATGATCTACAACTTTCATTTTGACTCCGTCGGCTACTTCTCGACCGATCTTAAATTTAACAGTACGAGAAGATTAGACTGTTAAATGACCGTGAAAAATTCGTAACTCCTTCATACAGACTCCGTTTTCGTTTGTCTTTTTACTGTTGAGTTCCTATTAATGAGCTCTTCAATTCTCATTTAGTTCGCGTAAGGGTCGTGCACTATTATGACAAATTTTAGAA
This sequence comes from Lactuca saligna, assembly GCF_052625555.1. NCBI lineage: Eukaryota > Viridiplantae > Streptophyta > Magnoliopsida > Asterales > Asteraceae > Lactuca > Lactuca saligna. Next base: position 144,085,422 of record NC_136421.1, on the reverse strand, counting down.
AAATCATAACTTCCTCCTACGAAGTCAGATTTGGGTGTTGTTTTTATGGACGCTCTCAGGTTAACATATTCTATGAATTTCATTTAGATCACTAAGGGTAAAAGTCGTTCTATCATAAAGTCACTATTTACGTCTCCCCGGTGTCGTGTCGGTTCAATCGCGAAACTTCGACGTGTCATAACTTCTTCGTTATAACTCGGATTTTGGCGCTCTTTATATGTACAGAACCCTTGAGACATATTCTACAACTTGGTTAAGATTATTTATTTTAAATAATCTTTTGTCGAAAAGTCATTTTCGACCTCTATTATCTCTAAGTTGACTAGCCTGGATCTACAGACGTTACAATTATCTCCCCCTTAGGATGATTACATCTCAGAATCATCAACGAAACCATGCTCACATGATGACTTCATGTGTTATCTCTTCATCCTAAGTAATAACCGTAACTTTCATGTTTCTTTGAACGAGTATCTAACTCTAAGACTTCCTGACTGCAGGCAGTGCCCGATCTTGGACCTGCTCTCTATCTCATGTTAGATTTCCAATCATAATATTTATGTCGCAATCTCGATCTTTATTAGAGACTCTTTCTTTAACAAAGTTGATATAAGTTTCTTCCTTCGATTATCATAATAGACAGACGGATCATGTTCTACTGATGTCTCATCGTATGATGCATTGCTTGGACACAGGTCTTTTAGAGTCAAATTACAGAAGAGACTATACCTTCCTTCATGTTCTAATCACATATTAAAAGGTAGTGTTTCTAGCTATAAGCAACTATTGCGATACCTCTACCGATCGCTTTGATTATCTTTTATATCAATCTTCCGACTTAAGTCAGATGCTACATCAAACTTGGTTCTCCGAACCACGTAACATACTCATCGTAGTCAGACTCAATTAGATATGATACTAGGGTTGGAATAAAAATCTTCTTCTTAGTCATTACCGAAACGATGGTAACAACATACTTGAATAAAACGAAATCAAATACTAGCTTCTTGATAACCTTTTCCCTGATCCAAGCGTGAGTCCTGTGCTTCCGGTAGTATATGCATCTACTACCTTTCACACCTACTCATACTCGTCCCAAGTATTGTCTCGCAGTTTTCCAATTAACCATAAAAAATCACATAACAATTTGACACATCAGATAACAAAATGAAGGTTTTATATTATTCCTTGCAACGATTAGATAGGTGTTCAAGCTCAACCTATACTATGCCTCTAATAGGCTACACCTCCTGATACTATCTGCATGGCTTCTTCATAACTTGATCCTCAGATATCCGTCCTCACTCCTAATTCCTTGCATTTCCATCTACTTCGTCAAGGATCATTTGGAATGCTCTTGCTTTTGGCTTTAGCGGCGCATTTTGCCTTGCAGGTTCATTCTTCTTTGGACAGTTCTTCGAAATATGCCCATCATTTCCACATTCGTAGCACTTCTTGTTGTTGAATGTACAATCTATAGAATAGTGACCGGTCCTACCACACTTATAGCACGTCACTTCTCCATCACATCTTCCAAAATGCTTCTTCTTGCACTTCTCACACCATCTTGCTTCACCTCCTCCTCCTCCAGAATTCGGGAATTTTCTCTCCTTGTTAGAACTTGAAGATCCTTCATGCTTCCTTTTCTCGCCAACTTTAGCTCTCTCCATACCCTTCTCTCCTATCTGAGTCTCCACATTCTTAACAGCCCAGATCGCGGCTTTGAGAGTGGTTTATTGCTTGACCATTGGACCAAAGTCCGCTGGTAATCCGTGGGCAAACTTGTTGACCTTGGAGAGCTCAGTTGGAACTAGATAAGGAATGAGCTTCATCTTCTCCGTAAAACTTGTAGCATACTCGGTGACACTCATCCTCCCCTTCTTTTTAATCAGTAATCCACTGTTGATCTCTAGAAGATCTTACTTAGAGTAGTACTTAATCTTTAATTGCACTAGGAAATCTTCCCAAAACATCTTGCTTGCTTCTCCCTTGGTCATCGTGTTACCTAGTAGCTTCCACCAGCTCAGTACTCCAGACATTAACAGACGGACCGCAAGGGTGGTCTTTTATTTGTTGCTACACTCACAAATCTCAAACATTGTCTCCATCTCGGAGATCCAATCCATAACTTCCACCAGTGATGGGCTTCCAAAAAGACTCGGGGGTATGAATGCCATGAAATCCTTGTACTTGCATCCACGTTCATAATTTCCTCCATCCTTATTGTATCGTCTAACTATCGGTGGGTTGTCTTGACCAACCGTCTCATTGTAATTCCCTCCTTCTAACTACCCATCATTCAGCTCGGGCTGTTCAATAAGCATCATAAGTTCCTCTTGAGTTTTTTGAAGTAAACGTGTTGTTTCCTCCATTTGACGATCCAACATCATTTGGATCATCGCTTGTACACCGACCATGGTGATTGGCTCGGGTGCGGTTACTACAACAGGTATTTGTTCAATCACTGGGGTTGTTCATTCCTATTTCCATTCATGTTCCTGACTCCACTTCGGTTTCTTGTCATTTTGATCTATGCACTAAATGATACGGTCGGTGTGTAATGATGAGAATTAAGATAGGAAAGATTTTATGTATAATCCCCGTATCTCTCCGAAAAGTTATATGTCGGTTCTAATACTGTCATTAAATGTTTAGAAACCTGAACACATAAAGATTCCAGATCCGATAAACAATAGACCATAGATCCGAACAAACAACAGCATATCAGGCACAAAGCATTTAGCACATTAAAGCATTTTTAGGCATAATTCCTAAAATAAGCTAGTGCTCACATCTCACAATCATTGCTTTGCATTCTAAGTTTAAGTCTAGAAATCCTACAAATTCCTAGTTTGCTTCAACTAATGCTCTGATACCAACTGTGACATCCCCATTTTCACGGCTAGAAAAGATTGATTTTGTTTATGCTTTATAAAAATCAGAGTATCTATTTTAATAAAAACGTTTCGGAATTTGTTCCCAGAAAAAACATGATAATTTCATTATCAAAGCATTTCCGAATAAATTTATTTTTATTCTTTTTAAAACATTTTGGATGTCATCGTCAATACAGAAACATAAGCATAAAAAGAACTTACATTCATTTACACTAGTGATCTATATCTCCTTAATCTCTAAGTGTAATGTAACTTCAGCTCGTCACCTGTGATACAAGTAAACTGAGTGGGTCAGGTTGGGAAACCTAGTGAGTACATAGGGTTTTCAACCAACAATAATATAATTATTATATTTAATCATCAAACCTAGTGATCTATATCTCCTTAATCTCTCAGTGTAATTATTATGTTTAATCATCAAACAATTAACCCAAGAGTGTGCCACATCACCCATTTTCGTACAGCATACTTCCGACTTCTAAAATCTGTAAATTTCACATATGAGCTCGGTTTTTGATGTTCTTTATATCCACGCATAGATAAAAATAAGATCTACAACTTTCATTTTGACGTTGTTGGCTAATTCTCGACCGATCTTAAATCTAACAATACGAGAAGATTAGACTGTTAAATGACCGCGAAAAATTCGTAACTCCTTCATACAGACTCTGTTTTCGTCTGTCGTTTTACTGTTGAGTTCCTATTAATGAGATCTTCAACTCTCATTTAGGTCGCATAAGCCAAAAACCACTCGGACTAAAATTCGAGTTTTGGGTCGTGCACTGCTAAGCCAAATCTTAGAAAAATCATAACTTCCTCATACGAAGTCAGATTTGGGCATTCTTTTTATAGATGCTCTCAGGTTAACACATTCTATGACTTTCATTTATATCACTAAGGGTAAAAGTCTCTCTATCATAAGTTCACTATTTACGTCTCCCCAGTGACGTGTTAGTTCCGTCGCGAAACGTCGATGGGTTATAACTTCTTCGTTATAACTCATATTTCGGCGCTCTTTATATGTACGGAACCCTTGAGACATATTCTACAACTTGGTTAAGATTATTTATTCTCAATAATCTTTTGTCGAAAAGTCATTTTCGACCCCTATTATCTCTAAATTGACTAGCCCGGATCTACGGGAGTTACACCTGGGCCTCTCGAATGGTGTCTAAGACTAGAGTCATCACCGTCATCCTCCGACACACATAGCGGATTGGAGCACTCTCTATTCTTCAACTCAGGGCATCAGCTACCACATTAGCCTTGCCTAGTTGATATAAGATCTCGCAGTCGTAGTCCTTCACCACATCCAACCACCTCCTATGCCTCATATTCAATATGGACTGATCCATAAAGTACTTTAAGCTCTTGTGGTCCATGTATATGGTTCTCCGGGCACAATACAGATAGTGGTGCTAGATCTTGAGGGCGAACACTATCGCGCCCAGCTCCAAATCGTGGGTGAGATATCACGTGCTCCCTCTGCATCAACACCACGCCCATCCCTGATATAGAAGTGTCACAATAAACTACCAAGTCCTCCACTCCCTCAGGAATGGATAACACCAAGTCTTCGCACAATCTTTGGTGAAGTGTCTCAAATGAAGCTTGTTGCTCGGGACCCCAATAGACGAGTATGTTCCCCTGGTGGAGAAGGAACAGTTGGCCCAGGAGTTTCTGCCCCTCAAGCAGAGGACAGAGTTAGTGAAGGTGATTACGAGGATGTTCCATGAGAGGGTGATGTTCTGCCCTGAGCACATGTCTACCAAACAGACGCATATGAGTCGATATTTGAGCATTCTAAGGAGAGATATCCGTGAGTTCGTGGTGAACTCGACGTATTGGTCATTTTCTAAGCTCCAGAAAAATGCCTGAAAGAGGAAGATCAAGTTGGAGACTAATTCCAGGGAGGAGGCAGAGTCTCAGGGGAAGGATCGATAACCAACACAGTCTTCACCGGCAGCCAAGCGGGCGAAACCCAATGATTCGAGGTCTGGGAACTAAAAGGACCGCACTTGTGGGAAGTATGGAAAGGGTTTGCAGTTTGCTTTCACTGCAACCAGACTGGCCACCAGAAGCCTGAGTGTCCCTAGCTGCTTTAGGGATCAGCGCAGGAATCTGCACCTACTATTGTACGAGCTACCGAGAGTTGGCCTATGAAGGCCGAGGCGCCGAAGGTTCATGGGAGAGCCTTTTAGCTGACAACAGAGGAGGTCCATGCAACACTTGATGTCGTGGCCGATATGTTTTCCTTTGGTTATTCATTTCTGAATTATTTGTTCTTATATTGTGTTATGTGTAGGTACTTTTCTTGTGAGTTTTGTACCTACCATAGTGTTATTTGACTTGGGTGCAAGGTGATCTTTTGTATCATTAGCATTTAGTCGCCACATCAGTATTAGGCGTGAGTCGTTGAGTCGACCTCTGAGAGTTTTTATAGCCGATGAGCATGTGGTATTTTCCACTAATGTGATCCCGGGATGTGTGCTCAACTTTTTTGGTGTTAAATTTTTGATTGATCTAGTGCTGATTGCCATGGGTGACGTCTGTATCATTGTAGGCATGGACTGATTCAGCCGGTTCGGAGCTGTGATCGACTGCGAGTGTCAGTTAGTAACCATAGGATACCCTAGTGGGGGAGTGCTTATGGTAGATGGCGAGGGTACCCGATCTAGATCAGCTTTCTGCTCTACTGCCCGAGCAAGGCAGATTCTACAACAGGGTTGCAGGGGTTTTGTAACGTGTGTGGTGGATACGCGAGTTGTTGCCGAGAGGTCAAGTTTTATCGCCGAGGTCCCAATAGTCAGGGAATTCCCGGATGTTTTTCCCAATGAGTTACCGGTGTGCCTCCCGAGAGGCAGGTGGAATTCTGGATTGATTTAGTTCCGGTAGCGGCGCCTATTGCCAAGGCACTTTATCGCCTTGCACCGCCAGAGATACAGGAGTTATCCTCGCAGCTTCAGGAGCTGTTGGGGAAGGGATTTATCTGACCGAGTAACTCTCCATGGGGAGCGATGTTCCTTTTTCTCAAGAAAAAATATGGTTCATATTGGATGTGTATTGATTACCAGGAGTTGAATAAGTTGACAGTCAAGAACCGTTATCCACTTCTGAGGATCGACAATCTGTTCGATCAGCTGCAAGGTGCATCTTGGTTTTCCAAGATCGATTTGATGTCTGGGTATCACCAGATGAAAGTTCGTGAAGAGTATACCCAGAAGACGGCTTTTAGGACTCGTTATGGGCATTACAAGTTCGTGTTGGTGCCTTTTAGACTCACCAAGGCACCAGCGGCGTTCATGGATCTCATGAACCGGGTGTGCAGGCCTATGCTGGATCGATCGGTGATCATGTTCATCGATGATATTCTAGTGTACTCGAAATCCAGAGAGCACCACAAGGAGAATTTAAGATAAATTCTTGGAGTATTGAGATCAGAGAGGCTTTATGCCAAATTCTCCAAGTGTGATTTCTGGTCATGGGAGGTCCAGTTCCTGGGACACCTCGTTAACCAGAATAGGATTTTGGTCGATCCGGCCAAGATCGAGACTGTTATGAGATGGGAGGTGTCGAGATCCCCTACTGAGATCAGGAGTTTTCTGTGTTTGGCCTCTTACTATCGGAAATTTATCAGAGATTTCTCCAAGATTGTTGTCCCCCTCACCAGGTTGACTCAGAAGGGCGTTACTTTTTCTTGGGGTCCCGAGCAACAGAGCTCATTTGAGAGTCTTCTCCAAAAGTTGTGTGAAGCCTTGGTGTTAGCTCTTCCCGAGGGGATGGAGGACTTTTTGGTATATTGTGATGCGTCTATATTTAAGCTGGGGTGGTGATAATGCAGAGAGGGCATGTGATAGCTTACGCATCGAGGTAGTTAAAGCCCCATGAGACGAGATATCCCACCCATGATCTAGAGCTGGGGGCGGTGGTGTTCACCCTCAAAATATGGCGCCACTACTTGTACGAGGTTCGATGTACCATATACACGAAACACAAGAGCCTTAACTATCTCATGGATCGGCCTAACCTGAATATACGCCAGCGAAGATGTATGGATGTGGTGAAAGACTATGACTGTGAGATTATGTATCATCCGGGCAACGCTAACGTGGTAGCTGATGCTCTGAGTCGTAGATCAGAGTGTGCCCTGATTCGAGATGTGTTTATGAGAATGACACCGATGACTCCAGTCTTGGATACTATTAGAGAGGCCCAAGAAGAGGTCGTGAAACTGGAGAACTACAAGAGGGAGCGAGTGGTTGGGCTAGTGTCTGAGTTTGTGACGGACAGTCGAGGACTTATGAATTTTCGAGGACGAATTTGGGTACCCTATGCGGACGGAGATCGATGTGTGCTGATGCAGGAGGCACATAGATCGAGGTTCTCGATACATCTAAGGGACACTAAGATATATTTGGACCTGAAGAGAGATTACTGGTGGCCCTATATGAAAAGGGATGTTGCTTGGATAATCGAGAGGTGCTTGACCTGCCGTCGGGTCAAGGCAGAGCACCAGCATCCTCATGGTCTATTGCAGCCCCTAGAGATTCCCCAGTGGAAGTGGGAACCGATCTCTATGGATTTTATCACCTAGTTACCGAGGAGTGCACGTGGAGTTGATGAGATTTGGGTGATTGTGGACCGATTAACGAAGAGTGCTCACTTCCTTGCTGTTAGGTTTAAAATGTGTTGCGTCTTGGGCTCGTTTCTTAGCTCGGTTTTGTATCCGGATTGGGCTTGTCAATCCGTGATTTAATATTTAGGGTTTTAGTATTTATAGATGCTTGCATGCATCTTGGTACGTAGCTGTTAAGTCGATCATTCATAACGTTTTTGTTTTTATCGATTGTAACCCTAAAAAGCCTCTACAACGGAAATTCTTCATCGAGCTCTGTTGAGGCGTGAATATATTGAATCATTCAGCTCATTGTTGGTTCATTCTTTTGTGTGTTATTTTGTTTGCATGATTCTGATAAACCTGCGTAAGATCTAATCGATCAAAGAGAGTTTTCATCTCATCAATTGGTATCAGAGCAGGAGGCTGTGTAATTCATACACATCTCTTCTGTCAAAGAAGTGATTAGGGTTCATTCTGCATTCATTGATATTTATTGAGTCCTCACTCCTTAATTGACTATCTCATTAATTATTAATCTTGCCCTAATATTACGTACTACAAAGTCTGATCTTATAACAGGTTAAACGATCAAGCATGGACGATTCTCAATCCAATCCCATCAACATCTCTAACAGCATCAGATCAACAACCAAGATCCCAATACTCTACGTTCAAGACTAGGAAGTGTGGACAAACCACTTTGAAGATTATGTTATTGGATTGGAAGATAATGGATATCTTATATGGGAAGAAATCACAATTAGCCCATTCGATCTTCCAAGCACTTCAAGAATCATTAAAACTCAGAAGGAGTACAATGATCTCCTAAAAGATGTGAAGGGTGTCCCTCAGGACGAAAAGGAAAAGTTTCAATGTAACATTAAAGCGTTGATACTGATTCGATTCGCCCTTTAATCTGACACGTTTCGATTGGTAAGTACATGTAGTACAGCAAAGGAAATCTGTGATCGGCTGCGACAATTGTATTCCACAGATGAAGGTCTGGAGCACTCGATTCACACCCTACTTCTCTCAGAATTTGGAGAGTTCAAGCAGAAGCCGGAGGAAGCCGTTACACAAACGTTCGATCGGTTCGATCATCTTCTTAGTAAGATGATCAAGATATTGAAAGAAAGCTCATCGAACAAAAGGTTACTTTCTTAAATGGCTTAAGACGCGAATGGAGGGCGGTTGTGTCGACAGTTAAAGCACATGAGCAGTTTAAGTCATATTCTTTGGCGAAACTAGTAGGGATTCTGAAATCCCAGGAAAAGACTGTGTTGCAAGAGAAAAGTGTGGTCTCAAACTTTGGGTCCTTGGCCCTTCTGTCAAAGGGTAAGAGCGCAGCAGAAGAAGAAGAAGAAGATCTGAATTTGGGAAACTACTATCTGACATCTAAAGACTATGGCATGACGGTGTCAAATCTGAGGAGGTTCATCAAGAAGAAGTTTCCTACCAACAAGAACCGAAATTGGCAAGGAAGCTACAGCTCTGAGAAAGAAAAAGAGGAGCCGAAGGTTGAAGAACCAAAGAAAGAGGCGAAGGGTGAAGCTGATTCTGGTGTCAGTTGTTTTTACTGCGGAGGGAAAAATCACTATGCAAAAGATTGTGTGTTAAAGAAAATGGTGGAGAAGGATGATGAGAAGGATGAATAGGCGAGTCTCCTGAAAAGACTGGAGGAGATTAAAAGGAAGAAAACTGCTACTAATCCCACTATGATTGCTTTAATTGTGCACGGTTTGGTAGATGATGATGAGTTCGGTGGCGTATAGGTGTGGTCGACCGACTCAGAAGATGATGAAGTGAGAAAGCCTACTCATGGAAAGGCTTATGTGACAAACAGTGATGACGCTAGTGGAAGATGCTTGATGGTGACAAATGTATCCCAGATGAAGGGATATAATACTGATGGTGGAAATGAAGCGACTAAGGGGCAAGAGGACGTGTACTTTACAGCGAAGCCTCTCAGTGTGCAGATTAATGAAATTGATGATCTGATCAAGAAGGTACAATCCATTTTTGTTTCATTTAAAACTCCACAAGCATCATATGAAAATGAATTAAATAACTTGAATTCAAGAATTTCAAATCTAGATAGTTGTTTAACTCAAACGCGTGTCACGAATTCTAATCTAAATGATCAAATGAGCAGGGTGTCCTCCAAGAGTGAGGAGCGAAGAATGTGGATTAAGCAGAAGGAGTTAGAGCTGGTTAGGCCTAGGGATGAAAATATCTATTTGCAAAGAGACAATCTTAAATTGTTAAAACAAAGAAATGTTTTTTGTTTGATTGCAAAAAGACTTTATACTAATATTACACAACTGCATTTGAACTGTGAAATAGGCCAGAAAATCCATCGCATGATTTTTCCCTTTCTTGAGTTAAAGGAGGATGAAATTGATGCCGAAGCATACAACTGTGAAAGTGTTGTATCTTCCGATGATGTAAGTCCCACTTATATGTTTGGTTTGGATAAAACTGAATCATTTATTAACTCCAAAGACCATAAGAACATGCTCAAAGACCTCTTGGATGAAAATGACAAGTTGAAACTCATAACCGAAACCATACAAAAATTTGACTCACTGAGTACCAAATTAAGTTCAGAAAATAAAATTGATGTTGAAAATGCATATGAACTTAATGAGGACGATAACATGAGTGAAATCTCTGTAAAGGATGAGGTTGACTATTCAGAATTTACTAAGAGCGAACCTAAAAACCACAAAATTTTGATTTCTGAAAATTCTGTGGAATTCGCTCGTTTATCCAAAAGTAAGTCCCCAGTTCTTAAAGAAAAAGTCGTTGTTTACCAAAAGGTCAGAACAAATCCCAATCAAGTTTATAAGGTCACAGGAGTAACCGAACATCAAACAACCGAACTCACTGCACTGGTGAATGAAGATAATGCAGATGGTTATGAGGAATATTTCTGGTCAGCACCGATAGACAATGCAGATGAAACAATTGGTTTGTCGGAGCGAACATCATGGAAAGAAAAAGGTAGATACGTGGCAGAACCACTAAATAAACCTACCAACTGTGACATACCCAGTACCAGCGGAACAAAAGAGGTTCCAGTAGAATACGTCTCCTCAACAAGCGAAACCTCTTTTATGAAAAGTGAACCTGTTATTCAGAAGCTGAAAAAGAAGGCAAATATTCACAAACAACCGAAACATGTGAAAAATCAGAAGCACCAGAGGAATCTGAGATACAAGAAAAATCTCTCAGAGCGAAAGCAATTTTGGCGCTCCCAAAATCCTAACTACACTCACTTTAATAGAAACTCCAAGCCAAAAGGAGAAGAAAATAAAGATAAAAGTAGCTTCGGTCGGTTTGATCGAAAGAACCAAAAGAAGAATTTTGGGCAACAGAAAGGACAAGACCGAATGAATAGGTTCGGTCCTGATAGCAACAGCAACCGAAAATCCAGTTTTGCTCTAGAGACTCACAACAGCCGAAAAGGTAGTTTCGGTCCAGAGACTTACAACAGCCAAAAAGGTAGTTTCGGTCCATCAGCAAATTGCAACCGAAGGTACAGATTTGGTCCCTCAAATGATCAAATCCAAAAGGATCATTTCAAACCAGAAGTTAGGAAAGATTCTCATTCTAAATTCTATTCCTCTAATTCTTCTCTCTCTCATTCCTCTTCTAAGCCTAAATCGTGTCCTACACAAAGCTCTCAATCGACGAAGGATTCGAAAGGAAAAAAGCAAGATTTCCTCAGCAAATGAAGACAGAAAGCAAGCGAAAGTGCAAACTTTTAAACCTCAATCCAAAACACTTGAAACTAACCCTGAAAATCAAAGTGTTTACTATTAAGAGGAAAGATAAAACAACCTTATAAAAATGAACTTATCTTATTGATGCTTCTCTTGCTATTCTTGTTTCTGTGAAAGGCTCACAAGGACCCAAGAAACTTTGGGTTCCTAAATCTGCTTAATTCTTGCGGGTTATAAGTGACGAGCACTTCGACAAAGAATGGTACATAGACAGTGGCTGCTCGCATCGCATGACAGGAAGAAAGGAAGAACTAAGGGAGTTTCGATCCCTTCAAAAAGGTGGTAACTTCAAGTTTGGTAACAACTCCTATGGAACGATCAAGGGTTATGGGATGATAACCAATGGGGATTTTACAATCAGGAAGGTGGCTTATGTAGAGGGATTGCAGCATAACCTCATCAGTGTGTCTCAACTGGTGGGAGGTACCGGTCTCAAAGTTTCGTTCGATGATGAAGGTTTAGAAATAATAGAGAAGAGGACCAACAAAGTGATTCTCAAGTCAGAACGAAAAGGTGAAATGTTCCCTCTGAATCTCAATCCAATCAAAGGAAAACCATCCATATGTTTATTGTCTAAAGCTCATTCAGACAAAAGCTGGTTGTGGCACCGAAGGCTCTCGCATCTCAACTTCAAAGACATCAACAAGCTTGTCATAGGTGATCATGTTCGGGGTCTTCAACTGCTCAAGTTCGATCGAGAACATTTATGTGCTGCTTGTGAAATGGGGAAACAAAGTCTCCAAAGTCACCCAACAATCATAAATAAAAAAAAGTTGTTGAACCGCTTGAGTTGCTTCACATCCACTTATGTGGTCCATCATCAATTGAGAGCATTGGCGGTAACAAATACATTCTTGTTATTGTTGATGACTTCTCAAGATTTACTTGGGTGTTCTTTCTAAAACTTAAATCCGAGGCAACTCCCAAGCTGAAGATCTTTATCAAGCAGGTTGAAGTGCAACTAAGAAAAGTTGTTCAAAACATTAGGAGCCACAATGGACTAGAATTCAAGAACAAAGAATTAGAAGATTTCTTAGCAGACAAAGGCACGAGTCACAATTTCGCATCCCCCTATACTCCTCAACAGAACGAAACCGTCGAAAGGAGAAATCGGTCCCTATGTGAGGCAGCCTGAACCATGCTAAGTTTTGCCTATCTTCCTTTATATTTCTGGGCAGACGCCATTGCTGCAGCTTGCTACACTCAAAACAAGTCTTATCTCAATAAGCGTTTCTCTCTTACTCCCTATTATATTCTTAATAACAGGAAACCGAATGTCAAGTTCTTCCATGTTTTCGGCTCGAGGTGCTTCATCTTCAACTCCAAAAAGTATCGCAAAAAATTCGATGTCAAAGCTGATGAAGGCATCTTTCTGGGATACTCTCTTACTTCAAAGACATACAGGGTTCTGAATAAGCGTTCTAAACGCATTGAAGAAACCTATTATGTGATGTTTGATGACAATTATGTCAAGAAGCTGAAGTCTACCAAAGGGACAATTAGATAGATTTTCTCTCAAACCGGTCAGGTCACAGCATCAATCGCCAATCCTTTTGACCAGTTCATGGATTTATTTGATGAACCTGAGAAGGAAATTCATTTTGAAGCTGGAGCTATAGACAACAAAGTAGATCACGTTAAGAAGATTGTTGAAGATGCAGCCAAACGAATGTCAGAAGAAGAACCGGTTAGAAATGAACCTCCTCAAAGCAATACTTCAGTCGAGGGGGAGAATCAAGTCTCTTCAGATCTGGATGACTCACAAATCCAGGGGGAGAATCCATTCTTTGACATATCCGAAAGTCCGGCACGACCCAATAGCCCGGTTACACCCGAAAGTCTGTGTACACCCAAAAGTCCTGTAGCAACCGAAAGTCCAGAAGAAACAGAAAGTCCTACAACACCCGAAGGTCCGGTACAGCCCACAAGCCAAAAAGAAGAAGGATTTTTTAGTTCACATCCACAGGTTTCATCATCTGTCGAGGGGAAGTATTCCGATAAGCTTTATGATGATGAATTACAATCAGAGTTGGAAGAAGAAGTAAATGTTGAGTTGGATCCCTCTTATGATCCAAATTATCCTCCTCTCATCAAATGGACCAGAGATCACCCAGTTTCTCAAATAGTGGGTGATGCATCAGAAAAGGTTCTAACGCGGTCACATCTAAAAGCGAAGCAAATAGCTCTATTCTCCAAAGTAGAATTTTTCATGTTTAACTCATTCATCTCCAAAATAAAGCCGAAGACCGTCAATACTGCTCTCGATCATTCTGATTGGGTTCAGGCAATGCAAGACAAACTCAATGAGTTCGAAATAAATAAGGTCTGGAGACTTATTCCAACACCGGAAGATGTCTCAGTTGTCAGTCTCAAATGGATATTCAGAAAAAAACTGGACAAGGAGGGAAATGTGATCCGGAATAAAGCTTGGCTAGTGGTGAAAGGATATTTCCAGGAAGAAGGAATCGATTACGAAGAGACATTCGCTCCAGTTGCAAGACTGGAATCAGTTCGAATTTTTCTTGCCTATGCCGCACACAAAAACTTTGAGGTCTACCAAATGGATGTGAAGTGTGCCTTTCTGAATGGCGAACTTGAAGAAACTGTGTACGTGGAGCAACCTCCTGGCTTTATAAATGCAAAGAATCCAAATCACTGCTACATCTTGGATAAGGTTGTTTATGGTCTGAAACAAGCTCCTAGGGCATGGTACGAAACTTTAACTAAGTTTTTAAAGATGTCTAAATTTAAACATGGTTCGGTTAACCCAACCTTCTTTCGTAAAAAGGAAGGTAACCATCTCATGATTGTTCAAATCTACGTCGACGATATCATCTTCGGCTCTACGAATCCCAGCCTAACAGCTGAATTCAGGAAGTTGATGGAGACTACATTTGAAATGAGCTCAATGGGTCCGATTAACTTTTTCCTTGGCTTAAATATTAGACAGGGACCCGAAGGCATCTTTATCAACCAAGAAGCATACTCAAAGACTCTCCTTGCCAAATTCAGCATGATGGGAGATTCAAAGGTCAAAGTCCCTATGGCGTTCGGCACCAAACTCACACCATCTTTAGAAAAACCAGCAGTCGACATCACGCTATATCGCCAAATGATTGGCTCCCTAATGTACCTCACAGCATGCAGGCCCGATATAATGTCTTCAGTATGCTATTGTGCCAGGTTTCAGGCAAATCCTCGCGAACCACACATGCTGGCAGTGAAAAATATTTTCCGATATTTGAAGCGAACCACCTCTCTCGGTCTCTGGTATTCCTCAAACTCAGGCTTCTTTGTCCAAGCCTACTCATATGCCGACTTAGGCGGATGCAGTCTAGACCGAAAAAGCACCACAGGAGGCTGCCAATTCCTAGACGGAAAGTTAGTTAGCTGGAAATCAAAGAAACAAACTTGTGTTTCTCTATCTACAGCCGAAGCAGAGTACATTGCAGCCGCCTCCTGCACATGACAAGTGATTTGGATCCAAAGCCAACTCCAGGACTATGGACTCAATATGAAAAAGATCCCACTATACTATGACTCAGAAAGTGCAATTAGGATCTGTCATAACCCAGTGCAACACTCCAAGACCAAGCATATAGCACTAAGGTATCGCTTTATTAAGGATCATGTGGAAGATGGAAACGTCGAAATTCACTTTGTTCGAACCACTGATCAACTGGCCGACATCTTCACCAAAGCCCTTCCGGAAGCAAGTTTCAATAAGATCCTACAAGGCCTAGGTATTATAGAATCAGATTCAGTACCAAAAACACATTTTCAAAAGTAAAAGTTTAAAGTGAAATGAACCGAACGTTCAGTCTATTTCGGGCGTGGTTCACATAGGAACCAAAATGAACCGAACGCTCAGTCTATTTCAGGTTCGGTCCCACTAAACTTGTTTTCGCTTATCTCAAAAAGGTGTTGTTTATGGTTGTACACTTTTGTTTTGTTCCTCTCTTTTTAGAAAATTTCAAAAATCCAAAAATATTTTATCTTTCTGTTTTTTATTCTTTTTCAGAAAATTTCAAAATTCCAAAAAAATATTTTATCTTTCTATTTTTTATTCTTTTTCAGAAAATTTCAAAAATCCAAAAACATTTTATCTTTCTGTTTTTTATTCTTTTTTAGAAAATTTCAAAAATCCAAAAACATTTTATACTTCTGTTTTTAGTATTATTTTTCCAGAAAAATTCAAAACTTTCTCTAAGTTTTATCTGTCTCGAATGTGTATTTGGTTTATTTGGTGTATCTCTTTATTCTTCTTAGGTGATACAAATACAAGTATAACCGACTGTGGATCTAAGGCAGGTATGATTCAATTTCACAATGAACTAGTTAAGGGTCCCTAGAAGCATGCTGCTGCATGTTGTCTGCAGCCTCTACGATCTTGAGTAGGCCTTAATGATTCGATCTATATCTATCATTTCTTCCAAATCAGGCTAATTTATACTACTCGGTCTAGAGCTACCTTACTCTTCTCACACGAGTTAAGAGTTTCTCTGCTCTGTCAGGATTATCCAGCAGAAGGTACATGCGGTCCTTAAGCCACCTCCTTATATTCTCCATCTACTTTCGGTTCACCAACGTAACCCTTGAGACTCTCGGTCTTTACCACTGAGGGTTATGGTTACACAATCTCTGTGTTTATGATCTTAGCTTCGTGTCACTACGTGCTAAGTGAAACCCACAATTCAATACCCACAATGCATTGACAGTGAACAATTAAAATTGCTCTAGCTTTCACCCATGAATTAATGAATCCACCCAAGTGGTTGTACCATGAAATTCTCAAATTTTCTTTTTGTGTGATTCTTATGAAATTGTTAGATACCATAACATTTCTTCCTCTAGATCCAGTTTTAATTTTTTTTTTGGATTTCAAACCAAACAACTTTCCAACAAGTCACTAAATATATTCCAAACCTACTTGCTCAACAGATCACATCGGTCTCACAAGTACTTCGTTCGGTTTCGGTCTTATGTCAAGATCCGGAATTCTGAATCGAAGCGAAAGCCACCCTTCTAAAGCCTCATTAAAAGATGCCTTTCAACACTTCTTAACAGGTGCTTAATCGTAATTCAACGGGAAACCACACAGACACTTTGAAGTTTCTCTTAACTTTGAAGGAAGAGATTTGTGCCCGGGATCTATTGTTTTGTGTCTATATTGACATTACAAATTCCCACGTAGATATAGCTTTATTTCTTTATCTTTGACACTCTATGCACGAAAATCTTTGATTTTCCAAAAGTCTGGTTTGGTTCTCTACCAGCTACTTTCCCTTATGAAGCTTTGGTTATTAATAATGTACTCAACAAGGACATGTTGTGATTTTTATCAATCCTTACTTCTCTTTATTGATGACAACGATTTAAAAGATAAGGTGCTGACTCAGCCGGAAGATTAACGAATTCAACAGTGGTTTGACGGGCACGCATGCTAAAAGGAAACAGTATTCTCTCGCATGTGTAATCATCGGGGGTGCTAACTGTCAATTTTCAATCACATCAAGCGCCATTTCGAGTTCCGAGAAGACTTGGGGGCGAATTTTTCTCTCTCCTCCATAAGCGATATAAAGGGTTCAACCTCGGAAGTTTCTCCTCTTCATCGCAACCCACAAAGCACACAAAGGTTTTTCTCCTACTATTCCTCTTCTTCTTTGAAGTGTTCAACAATGGCAGATTCCTCCTCAGTCCATGAAACCTCTTCCCGATCTACCATTCTTCCAATCCGAACACAGCAAAGCCTGGCCATCGATCTCAACCCAATATCCTATGATGCATTTATGTATCCAATAGTGGAGTGTATCAAATACTCTCCACTAATTCTCGCACTCTCTAAGGTTGAAATCGTACCGATGGAATGTCTCTTACTTGCTATTAGTGAGAGCTCTTCTGCAGAGAAAGTGGCTGAGATTTATCTGAAAGATGTGGTATCTCAGCATGGAGTGCCGATCTCGATTGTGTCGGATTAAGACGTGCATTTTACTTCCAGAGTGGGTAGGGTAGCATACCAGTTGGAGCTACCTGCAGAGTTAAGTCAGATTCACAACACCTTCCATGTGTCCCAGTTGAGGAAGTGTGTGCCCGATGAGACAGAAGTAGTGTCGCTAGAGGATATTCAGATGGATGCGAGCCTAAATTACATTGAGAGGCCGATCGTGATTTTAGACCGAAAGTTGAAGGTTCTAAGGAACAAAGAAGTTCCCCTGGTTCAGGTCCAGTGGCACATTAGAGGGGATCCGAATTAACTTGGGAGCTGGAGTCAGAGATGCAGGAGCAACATCCTGAACTATTTGAGAGTCGGGACTTCAAAGGCGAAGTCTGATTCTAGTGGAGGAGAATTGTAACACCCGAATTTCTAGGTATAATATTTTAAGTATTTGTTTTGTGATATGTGGAGTGACTCAACGAGTTGGTGCCTCAACTCGTCGAGTAGAGTTGCGACTGGTAACGTGGATTAATGAATGGACTCAACGAGTCCGTGAGCCGACTTGCCGAGTCAGCACTGTTGAAGGAAACCCTAATTTCTCGGACTTATGGCCTATTTAAAGGCCCTTATGGCCTCCCTTTTCGGCCACCTTTCCCAAAGAGAAACCCTAACCTGGCCCTTTTCGTTGTATATATATATATATATATATATATATATATATATATATATATATATATATATATATAGAGAGAGAGAGAGAGAGAGAGATAGATAGATAGACCATTTTGAGCATTCTTGAGCTATTTGGAGGAAAGATTGGAAGAGTTTGGAGGATCCAATCAAGAGAAGGTTGTGGATCTTGCATTCTTCTATCATTAGTTGCTATTCAGAGATAAAAAGCTCTCATCTTGACCTCTTATTCATTACATCTCATTTTTTGGGAAGCTTTTATGGTTTTCTCTCATCATATTGTGTTCATGAGCTATTTGGGCATGGTTTGAGGTTAGAACCTCAGATCTAGACTAGAGAGAACCTTGAGGGTCCAAAGTTTCGAACGTTATTGAATTAGAGGCAGGTCCCCATGCAATTGACCTTCCTTGGAGCTTGTGATGGCATTATGAAGCATTAATGCCATGCATGGTCGCGAAGATCAAACCTTTACGTGATTTTTGGGTATTAGGAGGCTAGATCTAAGGATTGGAGTTGCAGATCTTACCTCAGACGTCCATATGAGACACTTAGATGAGTCAACTTGTTGAGTCTATGAGATGACTCAGCGAGTCAGATCGGGTTACCCCAACGATTCGTGACCCAATGATAACCCATCGAGTTATGGGTTAACTAGACGAGCTATGTGAGACCCTTGGAAGAATTCAGAGGATACGAGTGGACTTGACGAGCCACCGGAGTGCACTCAGTGAGTCGGGTCAACCTTGGTTGTTGAATCATATTGACTTTTGTTGACTAGAGAGTAGGTCAATTAGGAACATTGAGACCATAGAGGGGTAAAATGGTCTTTTACCCATCCAAGAGAATAGAAAGAGAGAAGAGGACGTTAGGTGTAAATGAGGAAAAGAGGGATATTGATTGAAATGGTTGTCTAATGTGTTAGGAGGAGGCTAGTTCGGGATTTTCGAGTGCATGTCTATTTCCTACTAGTTGCGAGGTGAGTCTTCTCACTATACATATCTAGGGTGGTAATCAGAGTTGTGTGATAGAGTATCTTATATGTGTATTTGTGATATACTGTATTATTTTCATGTGATTTATACTATGTATTATTCGTAGGTTACAGAGTTAGGACCGGAATGTCCACAGAGTTAGGACCGGAGGGTCCATCAGAGTTGTGGGACTGGAGGGTCGCACTGACACACATTGACCAGAGGTTCTTACAAAGTTATCGCCTCGATTGGCTAATGTGTAGTATGTGGTATTTTAGGGAACTCACTAATTTTTGTGCTTACCGTGTTATGTGTTATGTGTTTCAGGTACCCCAGAGGATCGCAGCAAGGCATCGTCGTGATTGTACACATCTGTTCGGGATGACATGGAGGATTCTGGGATTTGACTTTTGATTGAGACTATATGTTCACATTGAGACACTTATGATTTTATTGAAATATAATGTATGAAATTTATGTATTTTTAAAATGAAAATTTTGTTTGAAAGTTTACGTCGTTATAGATTTATTGCAAATTTTACAAAACTGCATCGCATAATAGTTCGATTCGGACCATTCTTGGTATATGGTCATTTTCACCCTAGCTAGAGGAATTTAAGGATTTCGGTTTAAAACTAATGAACTGTAGAGGACTCACATACGAAACGTTTTGCACTAATTTCACCTAAAATGAGTTTTCCATGACTGATATATGATCTTCCAAAGTGGTTTATATTCTGGAAACAAGTCATTAACAATAGTGACAACCAATTGAGTCGAAAAGCCAATAAAAATTCCAATCCCACACTCCAAAGTACATTGCTTAAAAGAGAAAATTCCAGGGTTTTGGACACTTTGACCCATGTTTAGTTTTTTGGCAATAACTTCTAAGTTGTAACTCGAAATAATGTGAGTCAGATATCCCTAGAAGGTACACAGAATTTCACATGACTTTTATCCCTCTTGATTTTCTCCAATTCAGCCTCTATTTTGTGTAAACAGATCTGCAAGTTCATGACAAATTGTTGTTCCGAATATTGCACATAAAACCAAAGAAAGATAAACTTAGTTAAATTTGAGACTCAGTCGAACTAATCGACATCACCAAGCAATCTCTCAACCTCCTATCACCATAGTCGACACCACCCCCTCCTTCCTTCTTCTTTCCCGCTTCTTTCTTCTTCTCAACCTAGGGTAAACACGACACAACACACCCACACACTTGCACATAGTAAATTTTTTTTGATACTAAGGATCGACTGTACCCTATTAAACCCAAGAGAGGTCCGACCAGACCTTTTAATTATCCAGTATCATGGGCTTAAATTTTAGATTTACAATATGAACCCTCAAGTTTTCCATCATGGCATAAATAATCCCTTAAAACAATTTGTCTTGGAACACAAGGTTTTTAGGTTGGTAATTTCCACCCCTCATTTGGAAAATAACTACAAATCCCTCAATTACCAAATTCTTATATTAAAATAAATTTTATATTATTATTAATCCTATTATTTTTTTATACTTACAACCTTTACTAAATAGTTAAACCGGAAAATAGGATGTTACAAACAAAGATCAAGGACTAAATTTCTCAATCTTCACAAACTATTAGGCTAAAATTGTCAATCTTTGAAACTATTGGGCTAAAACTGTCAACATCAAAAGATAACTGTTCATACTGCCAATATCACAAAGATTTGTAGCCAAACTCTTAACTATCAAAAGTTTCCACATTTAATAACTATCAATATAAGAAATTAATATGGCCAGAAACACAAAAAAATAATAATAATAATAATAAATAAATAAATAAAAATAGTATTCATTTTTCATTCCAAAATTTATACGTATATATAATATATAATAAACAAAATTTTCACGTATACATAATATGTAATATATAATAAACAAATTTGATATGATCATTGATATCTATATCTATATATAATATATAATAAACAAATTTGATATGAACATAGATATGTGTACTCGCTTTGGCATTTTTTCGGACCAAATAACTGAACTATCTATGCCACATTGAAATGACGGATAAACAGATCAAAACCAGAGTGATTTAAACAACTTTGTTTTTCTAAAGCTTCTAAAGCAATGGGGAGTGGAATGACTGTATGACAGGTGTGCGACCAAAATTTGGATCGCTTCTCTCTCTCTCTACATGGTAATATCACTTCTTGAGTGTGGTAAGGAAATTTGATAAAATAAGAGATTGTGATACCAATTATACAAAACTAAATAATTATTATAAACGTCAAAATGTTTAACTATTTAAGGGTATAGCCGTGTAGGTTAATTAAATCATGTCGTTCCATTAAATATTCCACACATCCTAAACGACAATTCATGAGTGAACGCTCCAAATTAAACCATATAACAAGTTGCATTTCTTTGTTTGATAAATCATGAACTGGCTTGACGGTTAAACAAGGGTAAACCCCGCCAACCCAACCAAATCGCATCCGTTTATTATTATTATTATTTTTTCAATTAAAGCAATGATTCCTTTTTTTTTCTTTTTTGTGAAATTCCTTATGACATGACTATATTATGAAACAACGATTCATTTTTTTTTAATTTAAGTAATATTGGAGGCTGTTATTAGCGACATATATCAAAAATTGCCCAAATAATTGTGTAAATCGTGTAACATAGGAAATTTAGTTATTTGTGTAAATTATATCATTTCGGTTTTATATCGCACACAATACTATAAAAGTCATTAGGTTGTATTAAGTTGGTTGACCAATGACTAAAGACACTGGTAAATCTATAACTACAAACCATATGGTTCCTTGCATAAATAAAACGAAAAAAAGAGTAAAACATATTAGTGGTGGCAGGTCGAGTCGTATGGACGACCGAAGGTGGATCGATCAGGCTAGTGAGAACGTGATGAGGCGTTCATCGTTTTGAGATGTCGATCAATGATCACGTTCTCCGGGCGACGTTTCGTTAGGCTTCTTTTCTTTTTTTGTTTAATTTAAATTGGATTGTGTTATTGTCTAATGAATAAATTTAAAGTAAATGTTGGTGATTTGTTATCATCAATGTTATTTAAGTGTAATATAATTACTTTGTTGACTAAAAACTATCTTGATAAATATTAAACAAGTAAGGAAGGTGTGGAGTACACACTTGTTTAAGTTTGATCAAGTATCAAAGTATACTGTCATTTAGGGGCGAACCCCTAAACGAACGGGGATCGGGGGGCAGCGCCCCTGGGAGCGGGGTCCAAGGGGCAAAGCCCCTGGCTGGGGTCGAGCTGGTTTTGAAAATCCAAATTTTGAATATTTTACCCGGTTTTGACTTTGCATTAATTATTATACAAAACCCGGATTTATAACAGTTTTTACTGTTGAGAAAAACTGTTATATGACAGTTTTGACAGTTTTTCAGATAAGGAAGGTTTATAACCATTTTTAGTCACTTTTCTGGTACTCACAAAATTACACCATCTCATTATCTCTTTCTTTTCTCTCTGATTTTATCTGAGTCTTATCCAATTGAGGATTTAGGAGTACCACCTAAATACTTCGATTTGAAAGTGATTATCACGATTCTCAGATTTTCAAGTGCCACTAAACCATATTTCTAACAGTAAATTGATGCATTAGCTTTTTCTATAAAATATAAGTCGATAAAATTTTTTTTTTACCAAATATTATAATGCATTAAGGTAGGTCCTTTAAAACTCATACGATAGGTCCCTATTATTTTGCATATATACTTTGTATTATTATTAAGAAAAATAGATAGGTCCTAAGACCTACCTTGAAGCAAAGTGGCTACACCGGACTAAAGATTAATCAGCCTAGTAAGAAATAGTTGACGACTAGTCGAAGATCCAAAATTGTAAATTCATTAAATTTATATGTAAAAAAAGTATAACTAATATCATAAAAAATCCGTAAATATAACCGCTGTCATATAAATTAGGTTAATAATATTAATATAATATTAATTATTTCTCAAAATATTTTCAATTGATGTAGAAATTCTTCAAATGATTAAAAATCAATCGACTTCTAAATCTTTACGCATTGCCTGAATGTAAATGATTCGTTAGAAGCATTCTAATCGCTCGTGTATCGCCTAAAAATTAATCAATACTAGCTGCAATTTTGTAACATTGATTGCATATACTATTTAAAGTATTTATTATCTTTCTCACCATTGTTTGTGGTGATTAGAAGCCATACATGATATCATTGCATATTTTATTTAATGTAATTAATTTCTCTTTCTCTCTCTCACCTTCGTGTGTGGTGATTATAATCCATACATCAATCCATACATGATAATAACAAAAATCTGACCATATACCCCGTGGTAGACCTTGAACAATTAATTAGGGGACCGAAAGTAATATAAACTAAAATTAATGTTTTTACATAAAAAAAAAATCGCTTTCAATAAATAAACACCAAAAAAACATAGAAATCAGCAATAACATAATAACTCATTGAAACCAAAATAACAGTATCTAAAATCAAAATAACAGTGAAAAAACAACAAATAACAGTATCTAAAAACTGTTCAAAATCAAAAGTGAAAACAATACCTAATGTCCTAATATAAAATTTGTAACAAAGTAACAATGAACAATCAACATTGAATTGATTATTGATGTGATTCTCAAAAGCCAAATCACAACAATTCAACAACAAGAGCATTTGGATTTTGGCAATCCTAATTTCTAATCCGAGAAATTGAAACTTGAGAGAACAGGAGCATATATATATATATATATATATATATATATATATATATATATATATATATATATATATATATATATATATATATATATATATATATATATATATATAGCCTACAGGAGAAATGGCGTAAATTTCAAGTTACTGGGGGTCTTGATAGTGTATGAACATACCTAATTGTTGAATTGATTATTGAATATTGATTCCCAAATCACAACTAAACTACAGGACTACAGCCTACAGGAATAGAAGAACCGCTGAATCGGAAGCGAAGAAAGAATGACCTAACATACCTGATTTGAGTAATTTCCGGTGACACTGTGACAACTTATTTCCGATGAATGGTGACTATTGATTGGCAATTTGGCGAGATGGTGAGAGGCGAGACCAGGCCACACGCGTCAACATTTTTTGCTTTTTGGATGCAGCCGCAAGGAATAACTTGTCGCAATTGTTTTGTTTTTTGGATGTAGCCGCTTCAACATTTTTCTTCTCTAAATCTTGCCTCGTACTAGCGGCAACAATATTCCAAAACTCAACATATTTGAGCGATTTCCCATTGTTTTCATTACGAAATATTTCTAGCATCTCGTTGTAAACATTTTCATCATTTTGTCCATTTTTTTTTCATTGAGTCTTTAGGTCCTTGTACAACCTATTTGAAGTTTATAATAGCCATGTTCGCCTCTTGATACTTCCTTGTTAATTGGTGTTTTGAAGAGTAGTCACCATGACCCCTTTCACTACTAGAAAAAATGGTGTTTTCCTACGGATAATAGCTACGGAAAATTTCCGTAGCTAATTAGCTACGGAATGGCTACGGATTAGTTACAGAATGGGACGCTCTAATTTAGTAACGGAATAGCTACAGAATAGCTACGAAATAACTACGGATGCTATTCCGTAGTTATTCCGTAGCTAATTAGCTACGGAATAACTACGGATGCTAGTCCGTAGATATTCCGTAGCTAATTAACTACGGAATAGCTACGGAATATTTACGGATGTTAACCCGTAGCTATTCCGTAGCTACCTATTTCGTAGCTAATTAGCTACAGAATAGTTACAGATACAATATTAAACCATTAAATGAGTAAAGGATCTCGAATGTGCAAACGACTTTATGAACACTATTAATAACTATAAGTTGTTGAAAATAAAGATAATCATGTATAATAGAGATGGGAAAAAAACGAAAAGAAAAAAACGATGTTTAATGCCCGAAAAATCAAAAATAAGAAAAATTTGTAGCTACTCCGTAGCTAATTAGCTACGTATTAGCTACGGAATTTTTTAATTTTCTATTTTTCGGGCACCAAACGTCGTTTTTTTCGATTCGTTTTTTTACACATCTACTATACATGATTATCTATATTTTCACCAACTTATAGATATTAATATCATTCATAAAGTCGTGTGCACCTTCGGAATCAAGTATTCGTTTCACAGTTTTAACAATGTAATTACTATATTTTTCACCAAATTGTGATGAATTTATTTTTGTATATGTATATTTACATACATGAAAGAGTTGTGGTATATGTGTACGTGTATGTGTGTATGTATACGTGTTTGTGCGTATTTATATGTGAATGTAGATCATAAGCGTGTTAAACCATTAAACGAGTCATGGATCTCGTATGTGCACACGGTTTTATGAATGATATTAATAGCTATAAGTTGGTGAAAATATAGATAATCATGTATAATAGAGGTGTGAAAAAAACGAAGCGGAAAAAACGACGTTTGGCACCCGAAAAATGGAAAATAAGAAATATACGTAGCTAATCCGTAGCTAATTAGCTACGAATTAGCTACAGAATTCTAACGGAAAGCATATTCCGTAGCTAATTAGCTACAGAATAGCTACGGAACATGCTTTCCGTTAGAATTCCGTTGTTAATCCATAGCTACTTAGCTACGGATTAGCTACGGATATTTCTTATTTTCGTTTTTTCGGGAACCAAACGTCATTTTTTTCGTTTCGTTTTTTTCACACCTCTACTATACATGGTTATCTATATTTTCACTAACTTATAGCTATTAATATCGTTCATAAAACCGTGTGCACATACGAGATCCATTACTCGTTTAATGGTTTAACACTATAATTCTTATGAATACGTTCACATACATCTCACAAACACGTATAGCTACATGATGATGATGATGATGATCATCATCATCATCATCATCACCAGCATCACCATCTTCATCATCACCATCACCATCATCATCATCATCACCACCACCACCATCATCATCATCATGAGCATCACCATCATCATCATCATCATCATCACCACCACCACCACCATCATCACCACCACCACCATCATCATCATCACCATCACCATCATAAACTGTTGGGTTTTGAGCATTATAACACTCCTAAGTGTACATGCAACCCTAAATACCTTGGATCTATGTTTTCTCTATTATACATGCAAATAAGAATATCCAAGGTATTATCCTAATCTAGCATACAAAACAATGAGTGTAACAAGATAGAATACATACCTCTTTGATGTAGAAAGTCTTCATGAAGCTTGAGTGCCTAGCCCCAATAGTTTGGAAGCCTCAAATGGAATCACAATCATCAAAACACTTAGAATAACTTGAGAGAGTTCTACACTTCATGAAATCGGCAAGCCCTTTTTGTTACTCTCTCTAGTGTGATTCTAGTGGCTGATTTTTGTCAAGAATAAGATCTTTATATAGTGTTACAATTAGGGTAAATCCTTAATTGTCATGGCTTTCCATTTCCTTGGATCCATGGGTTCAAATACACCATGGAGCATCCATGGACCATCCTATGGGTTTTAGCCCAACTTGATTATCCATGGAGCATTAGCCCACTATATAAGTATGGATGATTTACACAATCAACCCATATATTTAATTAGTCTTCTTTTGATCACTTAATTAATCCTAGATTAATTCTTGATCAATACTAATTAAATAATCTTATTATTCTTATTATTAATATACTAGAACTTATAATATATTAATAACCATAAGTGTCTTATTTCTCTCATTATAGTCTATCCAAGTGCATGAAGGTTTGCAACCCAAATGGACCATGCCAGGTCGGGTCAAGTCTTACCAATTATAGTTATGGACTTAGACATTAATCCAACAGTCTCCCACTTGGATAAGTCTAAAACTATTATCGCGTATGACTTCAGGAACCAACTGGCAATCGTAGCTCTCAAAAGCTTCTGTCGAACTCTGACCTTGTAGATGAACTCTGATCTTGTCAATGACTTGTCCATTAGATAAGGGATCATATAATCCTCTGTTCTCATGATATCAGCCGGACAAATACATGGAACAACGTCGTACTTATTGTCCAACAGTTTGTTTCCCGATTTTCGATTTGTTTGACAAAGAACTTAATCAAACACATCAATTCAGTTCTGACCGGCCGGTACATAGGTCACAACAAAATCATCGAGGGGCCCAGATATCGCTTCTATTTCTAGAAGGAACAGATAAACTTCGACTCATATGCTTGTTCTACTACTTGTTGAATTGTACACAAAGGCACGTTTTATAACATCAAGTTACTGATGTGTTTACGTGCAATCAATGCACAACCAACTCATAGGTAACAACTCATATCTCTAGGTTTGAAGATTTATATGATATTACCGTCTCACGATCACTCGAGATAAATTCCATGAAGTGATACAAGTGAGCGTGGGTTTATTCCAATACTCATAACTTATGAGCACTCATGAATGTTGTAGCACCATTGCCATGACTAAACCCATTTAGCCATCTACAAACCCGATTCATGACAGTCTTGATTCATACCTACTTCCAACATATGAACGACTGTGGAGTGTTTAAATAACTTAGCCATTCGAAAAGAATAACCTAGCTATTTTGGAAGTCAAAACATGCAAAGTGAAACACAATAATAATCGAATCTAATATGGTCTCAGAACCCTTTTGAATATAAATAAAACCACCTTTTATTTATCACCATATTGATTACACATTATTCAATGTTTCAAATAATCAACTTAAGACTTGAATAAAAACAACAGTCGTCCCATGCTCCTAGCATGTACACTTTGTTTTTCTAAACAATAGTTATGCCATACCCCAAGTATGCACACTATGTTTGTCTATGATCCTTACATTGTGATGTAGATCAATTGAACATGATTCCAATGATACTCATTTCACAATCCCAAATCCTTATTGTAAATGCAAGAATTCCAAATTCATGTCATTTACTGAAATCTGTTAGATTCTAAACTTATATGCATTGATCCTCTTGTAATGATTATGCACGAAGTCAGAAAGACTTGACAACAACCATTACAGAGCATTCCAAAGGAGATCAGCTCCTTGGGAACATCCTTCTTGCATTAAGTTTCCTAATCTTACATAGATTGAATAACTTCCACCTATGGAGACATTTCCATAGTCCCATTTTGAATATCACTTCTGAACAAGAGTTGCCTCCTTACAGATTATGTCAATATGGTCCTTCTAGAATTATCACTATACTTCCAAATGTCCCTGCGCAACCAATCTTTGGCAAACCTCAGATTGTCCTCAACAATTGCTTAATCACTTTAGTCATATCCAGTTCTAGACTTTTCCCTTCTAAATGCCTTAAGCATTTGGAAAATTTAGAAAGGATGAATATTATAGCATGTGAAATCGATCCTATATCCGAAGCATATGGGACACGATTCATGATGTTTGACATAAAGACATGATACTAGACCAGTCTTTTGCTACAATATTTTTTATTTGCCATGTTTTCAAAATTTAACTATGAAGAGGGATGCCGTAATCATAATCGAATTTTGAAAATGCAATATATATAGAATTTCTTCAAGTTGAACCATTCCAACACAAAATTCATATATATTCTTGACTAAAGATGATTAAAATCTCAATCTAAGCTTTAGAATTGAAATGAAGTATAATTTCCTCTCCCTTAATTATAGCAAAACAACTTTTCAACCCCTGCAACTTCACGGATTGAAACTTTGTTTTCTATAATTAACATTGCTAGCTTGCAATACTAATCATAATAATCATGCTCCCACTAACATGATGATTATCAGCATAACACTTATGCTCCCACTAGCTCTGACATATTTTCAGAAATCTGCTGGACTTCTGAAATTTAGATTCATACATCCTTTCTTAGATAGCTCACATGTGTGTCTAAACAATTTTCAGAATTATGAAAAGGGATGTCGTAATCATAGTCTCAATTGCTTAGGCATTTGCCATTTCTTCCAAGTCCATGTTAGCGTGCCGGTTAACCACACGCGCTCCACTAACGACTTTTGAAAATGCAAATAACACAATTGCTATCTATGTAAAATCTACTTAGTGAAAGCGTTTCCTCACCATCATTTTCATGAATCGGAGAGAAACCTTATGACACTTAGATTTTATAGTGTATGAGTTCCTATCCATGCGAATTTGTCAAAACCATAATCACAAGATAAGGTTAGTGACAAATTCAGCCCTACATGGATTAAACTTATTCAATCTTAGTTTCTTGTCACCTTGGTAACACAAGGCCCACCAATGCTTCCAAGTTGAACTCTGATAACTCACATGCAAATTCAACTTATTTGAAGTAGGTACAGAAATAAGAATTATGTCAACACGATAGGTTGCAAACCTTAAGTCGTGTGCTAGTGATAAATTACAGGTTTTACTCTTGATTAAATCTTGAAACTCTTTCAGGATCTTTAAGGCTCCCACTATCCTCTTGGCATATAAGTTTTTCCTAGTCAAGAACCATTCCTTGACAAAACAAATATTCAAGGGATAGTGCGGATTCTTATCAAGACTAACACTTCACACAATTGGTCTTAGTTGGTCTTTGTCTCATCCAAGACATCACAACTCACCAATCTCAAATGTACAAGAGTAGAAACATTTCACACTACATTTGATAAGTGTTTTAAACCTTACTTTATGTCACTCAATGTTACAATCTTGGAGTATGACTCCAAGAATTGTTTTGGAACGAAGTATGACTCATCTTCTTGATTTTAACCAATCCAACAATTCATGACCTCTCTTCCTAGCCATAACAATGCACTAAGACGTCCTTAGAGTATGAATTTGTGATATGGTTTCTAAATCATTAAGATGATCATAAAACTGATACTAAAGTACTCTCCCATCTTTTCAGATTTGAGAAACTTTTATCCTTCTGCCTAATTTGATTCTTCTTATTCGCTCTGCCATACATTGGAACCTTTCCAATGTTACATAATTATACTTAACCTTATAAGTATAATCATATTTACTAATCTTTAGTAAATCATGACAAATCAATCTTTGTGGTGGATCTTGACCAGCGCACATCCAGTGTACCTTAGTCCTTCAAATGACTCACATATACATGTGATCAAAGAATTAGTCTTAATTTTTTCAAAGATGAAAATTCTCATTCATCATACAATACAACTTGTATGATTCCAAGTTTCTGTCCAATTGAAACTTGGGTGATGAAAACTTTCTTCATTTGATAATTCAGACACTACCACAAATGAAAGAATCAAATCCACTTTCCAATATTGCTATTACTGGAAACATATAAGCAACAATTTTCCACAGATGCCATTGTAAGGATATTTTTTAAAATAAATAAAATTAAAAACCTTTTTTTCTTTTATTTTAAAACTTTGCGGAAAAACTTATCCTTACAATCCACATGAAAAACTTGTTGTTATCTATTCACAAGCAATATATTATAACTCCTAAGAAGTAGCTCAAGAATCCGATCTTCAAACTACGCGATAGAAATCCATCTACGCGATCAGATTCAACATATTCTTTCTTTAAGTTTCTTTACCTTTTCTTTGATTCTTAAAACATCACCATGTGACCCAGTCACATCATGTATCAAGAATCTCATAATAGAAACTTAATAGAGTTAGACAGTGGACTTTACCTGAAGTAGAGTCAATCTTATCGACTTTAACATCCTTAGGTAAATTATGGCAGCTTTGCAACCAATGCCCCTTTCTTTGGCAATATAAACATATGGACCCTTTGATAATGGTACATGAGACTATCTCAGACTTAGCCTTTCTCTTTACCATTTGGTCAACCGAGTTGACTATGGCCGATCCCTTTCCATTGGGAAGAGAAATGCTTTTCTAGATATCCAATGCTACCATTGCCAATGTCCATTTAAGGTTTGGGAAGTTGATCTTCTAACAAAATTTGCTTTACTAGTGTTCCAAATCATTGCTGATTCCACAGCACAAAGCAAATAGATAAGATCATTAAGGCTCGTGTCATAGTCTGTCTCATAGTAGTCCCAAAGTGACCCGCTATGTTACTAAGAAAGTGATTGAACATCCAACTTTCACGAGACTTTGACACCCAACTCTCCCGTCTTGTCAATATGTGACTACATCTCCAAGATGTGGCCACACCAAGACCTTAACTTGCCAATAGGGCTCGAGTGACCTTAAACTTTTCAAGAACTTGTGGGTGAGGGAGAATAATTGGAGGAGGTGGAGGAAGTGAAGCATGATGTTGAGGAACATCATCTTCAAGAGATTTGGGAAGATTATAAATGTCTAAACCAGACATGTTTTGGGAGATATTCAAGATAGTTGATTTAAAGTCCTTAATATGCCACCCAATATGAAATATTAAGGCTAGGACCCAACACAATATTTTATAATTTGGAAGAGGGATGCCGTAATCCAAGCTATAAAATATTTGAAGGTAGGCGAATGACGATTCACCAATTTCCACCAAGAAAAACGAAATGATTTATTAGGTTTTAATTTGATTTGAAATTCCTAGATCTTTTGAGATTCATTGAACTTTTCAATGGCATGTTTCAATCTCGAGTGTGCCCTCTCAAATTTTGTGACTGGGATGCCGAGGATCACAAAACAAGGTGTGAATAACCATACCAATTCACTTGGTACCCTTAATATTATCACCTAATCAATGTGCCGGTTAACCACACACGCTCCATTGATCTATGACAAACATTAAGTCACCCTTCGTGGTCCTTACTAGTCCAAGTTAGTGTGCCGGTTAACCACACACGCTCCACCAACGACTTGGTAAGGTACAAAGTGTGAATTCCATGGGCTAGCACCAAATTCACATTTTTCCTAAAGTAACTAAGATTGGGAATTATTAAGAGTTTAGTTACTTAGTATTTATCATTAATACTTTTAATGAAGGGAGAATTTAAAGTCATTGTCCTACCCGTTCGGCTAACGACCCTCCACCGATCAAGCAAGCGGTGGGTGAGAGTAGACACCCATTAAGTCGCCATTTTATAGGCAACAACCTTATACCCACCTTATAGACCAGCTTCGTGAATGAGGCCTACTAACGGTAGAACGACTTGTTCTTATACATATATATATATATATATATATATATATATATATATATATATATATATATATATATATATATATAATAATTAACCATTAATGTTATAAATAGTATAAGTGTTGAATTTTAACTTTTAAAATTCTAAGGGCTAACTTGGAATTAAAGTATTCATAAGAGAAAACTTTTCAAATTCCAAAACTTGAGGGCAAGTTTTGAAACTATTCAAAACTAATTAATTCCATAACTTATTTGTTTAAAGTAGTTTTAATCCAAAAAAAAAAACTCTTCAAGTTCCATAACTTATGGAAGACTTTAAACTAATAAAAAATAACTTTTCTTTATTTTTATAACTTATGGAATTAATTAAGGTTACATATTTTATTTATTTATTTATTAATGAAGTGACTCTTGAACCTCCATAACTTAAGGACAAGACTCTTCATCTTTTGTAACCATTGCCAACTTTTATGAGTTTTTATGAAACTTAAATGTGACTTTTCATATAACTTGAGGACAAGTTACAAAAACACATTTTAGAATCAACTCTTAGATTAATTTGGATTGAAAACAACTTTTTCACTCAACTTTTCTATTAATCTAAGCAACTCATAAGAACAAGATAATTCAAATCAAACTTTTTTCATGTAATTAGTCTAGCCTTTAAACTAATACAAAACATGAATCTATTGACAATTATCTTTGAAAATGGATTAGCATGAACATTACCACAATAAAAAACAAGTTTATAAGTTCAAAACAACTTTGGGTAATGTTCCTAGTCCATTTCTAGCCAAAAACCTCGAAGATATGCTATCTGGGGTCCAACTCGTCGAGTGCATGAACACAACTCGGCGAGTTGGATGCATTTTGCCTTGGACTCGTCGAGTCCCTTCATGGACTCGGCGAGTCAGCTGGGCTGACAGCATCAAAACTCGATTTTTCAGCTTCTATTGCAGGTATAACAAGAAAACAAGCCTAGCCTCTGATACCACTGTTGGGTTTTGAGCATTCTAACACTCCTAAGTGTACATGCAACCCTAAATACCTTGGATCTATGTTTTCTCTATTATACATGCAAATAAGAATATCCAAGGTATTATCCTAATCTAGCATACAAAACAATGAGTGTAACAAGATAGAATACATACCTCTTTGATGTATAAAGTCTTCATGAAGCTTGAGTGCCTAGCCCCAATAGTGTGGAAGCCTCAAATGGAATCACAATCATCAAAACACTTAGAATAACTTGAGAGAGTTCTACACTTCATGAAATCGGCAAGCCCTTTTTGTTACTCTCTCTAGTGTGATTCTAGTGGCCGATTTTTGTCAAGAATAAGATCTTTATATAGTGTTACAATTAGGGTAAATCCTTAATTGTCATGGCTTTCCATTTCCTTGGATCCATGGGTTCAAATACACCATGGAGCATCCATGGACCATCCTATGGGTTTTAGCCAAACTTGATTATCCATGGAGCATTAGCCCACTATATAAGTATGGATGATTTACACAATCAACCCATATATTTAATTAGTCTTCTTTTGATCACTTAATTAATCCTAGATTAATTCTTGATCAATACTAATTACATAATCTTATTATTCTTATTATTAATATACTAGAACTTATAATATATTAATAACCATAAGTGTCTTATTTCTCTCATTATAGTCTATCCAAGTGCATGAAGGTTTGCAACCCAAATGGACCATGCCGGGTCGGGTCAAGTCTTACCAATTATAGTTATGGACTTAGACATTAATCCAACATAAACATCATCACCATCACCATCACCATCGCCATCGCCATTGCCATCACCATCACCATCACCATCACCACCATCATTATCATCATCATCAACATCACCACCACCACCATCATCATCACCATCATCACCATCATCATCATCACCATCATCATCACCGACATCACCATCATCATCTTCATAATCATCACCACCACCACCAACATCATCATCATCATCATCACCATGACCACCGCTACCACCACCATCATCATCATCATCATCACCACCATCATCATCAACATCACCACCATTATCA
This sequence comes from Lactuca saligna, assembly GCF_052625555.1. Lineage (NCBI taxonomy): Eukaryota > Viridiplantae > Streptophyta > Magnoliopsida > Asterales > Asteraceae > Lactuca > Lactuca saligna. Next base: position 144,051,354 of record NC_136421.1, on the reverse strand, counting down.
CCACCACCACAACCATCATCATTATCACCATCACAATCACCATCACCATCACAATCACCATCACCATCATAAACATCATCACCATCACCATCACCATCACCATCACCGCCACCACCATCATCATCACCATCATCATCATCAACATCATCATCACCATCATCGTCATCATAATCATCACTACCACCACCACTATCATCATCATCATCACCACGACCACGACCACCATCATCATCATCATAATCATCATCATCATCATAATCATCACCACCACCATCACCATCACCACCACCATCATGGTCACCATCACCATCACTAGCATCATCACCACCATCACGATCATCTTCATCATCATCATCATCATCATCATCATCAACATCATCATTATCATCATCATCATCACCATCATCATCATCACCACCATCACCATCATCATCACCATCACCATTATCATCATCATCATCATCATCATCACCACCACCACTACCATAATCATCACCACAACCATCATCATCATCATCACCACCACGCCACTATCATCATCATCATCATCACCACCACCACCACCACCATGATCATCATCATCATCACCATCATCACTATCATCACCACCACCACCACCACCATCATCATCATCATCTCCACCACCATCATCATTATCATAATCATCACCATCACCATCACCACCACCATCATCACACCACCATCATCGTCACCATCACCATCACCATCACCATCACCAGCATCATCATCACGATCACCATCATCATCATCACGATCATCATCATTATCATCATCATCAACATCATCATCATCATCATCATCATCATCCCCGCCATCATCATCACCACAATCATCATCATCATTATCACCATGATCATTACAATCATCATCATCAGCATCAACATCAGCATCAGCATCACCATCACCATCACCATCACCTTCATTATCTTCATCATCATTATCACCATCATCATCATCATCATCATCACCATCACTATCACCACCACCACCATCACCATCACCAACACCACCACCATCACCACTACCACCACCACCAACACCACCACCATCACCATCACCAACACCATCATCATCATCATTAGTTATACATTATAATTTGTTTCAAATCAAAGCAACAATGAATGACATCTTACCTTTCTACAGGTGGTTGTATCAATGAGTATTCGAAACACGTTGCTGCATTTCAGGCTTGCAAGTGACCTATGTGCTCCTGTCACATTATCAAATTGACCCCGGAAGCAACATTATCCCAACAGCAGAATGCAGGGTCCATGATGTTCTCAAGAATGTTAGGCACTACAATTGCCTTTTTGCTAGCGGTACTTGCATTTTCATTCTAGTAGGTTACTTGACTGTTGGCACTAGACATTAAAGGGGGGTAGTTTTGTCTTTACCCTAAGTTTTTTCTTCTTGAAGCAATTCTGAAGAAATCTGATGATTGTGAGTTTCTTGTGACAGCAAGTGCTTCGGTTGCTTTTATTTGTCAAATGTTTCAGTTGCCTTTATAGACCTGTTTCTTATCTTTGCATATTGCTTTAATTGCAGTTAAGAAACAACATCATTCTTTTATTTACTTATTTATTATTATTACATGCATTTAGGTGCTAAGTTTTGAAGGAATTGTTGAATCTTATTTCTTGCTTGCAGGTGTTTCTTGGTGCTCTTTATACACTTAGCCCTTTTGACTTCCTCCCAAGATGTAAGTTATATATTCAATGTTGTTTAATACAAAGGTGTGCATTTTGTACCTTTATTAACATTTAAGCTTCTTCTTATTATTTATTATTTTTAATAATTACAATTGGTTTATTCTAGATTGGACCCCATGATCATCAGCTATACAATGATATTGATGACATTCATTTATGCTATTTTTCCTATTGTTGGTTGTTGTTTTTGCTATTGCAGATTGTTGTTGCTGTTTTTGTTGTTTTGTGAGATTGCTGTTGTTGTTGTTTTACTATTTTTGCTATTGCTATTTTGCTGTTTTAATAATGTAAATTGAATATGTTATTTGACAAAAAATTGGAAATTTTTATTTTTTTATTTTTTTTTATAAATAAAACGAAGTTAGCTACGGAATAGCTACAGATTTACGTAGTTATTTAGGTCCGTAGCTATTCCGTAGCTATTTAGATCCGTAGGTATTCTGTAGCTATTTAGGTCCGTAGCTATTCCGTAGCGATTTAGCTCCGTAGCAAGTCCGTAAGAATTCCGTAGCTATTTTTTTCCGTAGCTATGGTAGCTACGGAATTTTCCGTAGCTATTCCGTAGCGGTTCCGTAGCTAATCTATAGCTATAATTTAGCCACGGGCCATTATGCTACAACCATTTTTCCGTAGCAATTCCGTAGCTATCTGCTTATAGCTACAGAATAGCTACAGATTGTGCTGTAGCTATTGATCAAGTTTTCTAGTAGTGTTTCCTTGTGAAAGAATTTTGTAACATGCTTCTAGAAAATGGTCGAGCACTTCTGAAAATTTGGTTTTCACATCCTCCGATAACGAGCCAACACTAATTCATCCCTCGGATTCCGCAGTTGAGGCCATGCCTTTCCTTTACCTTTGACTTGGGATGGTCTAACAACAATTTGGGTTGGGTTTTAGGGATGTCTTTGGGCGTCAGTTGTGTTTCCGGAATGAACTCAACTTCCGAATTATGAGGAGGTTGGGTTTTCAAAACATATTTAAGAAGAGTAGAGAAGTTGTTGAACACATTCGGGGAAGGATTTACATGCGATAAAATTATTGCACATTTTGAAATTAAATTTATAAGGGTGAATTGATACATGCATCTATTTAGGGTGGGTCAGTAAAGTGGTATCGATGCATAGGAAGCAAAACTATTTGTAGTGAGTGTGCTTGAACTAGTATCATGATATTTTTCTCGACCGGGTCTTGAGGTAATGTTGTTGGAAGATTTTATTTGAATCCATTTTGATGAAAAAATATTGAAAGGTAGAAACGTTATAGATGGTTATGTGAAACTAAGGTTAAAATGTTAGTATCTATAAAGCGCTATGTTTTTAATTTTTTTAAATATTCTTTAAAGTGAAGCAAGAAGAGAAAGAGTGTGGGAAGTTGGTGTCATACAGTGTGCGTAACCATGGTTTTTCCACCACATGATGTGGTATTACCACACATATGTAATTCTTTATCGCACTAACCGCACCGTGTAGTAGTATCAATGTGCCTAACCTAATAGTGTCTGTCTCATCCACTATTATCTCACGGAAACATGCAAATCATCTTCTACCTTCAACGCCACCACCCAATTTTATTTCATACATACGACCTTATTCCACATCTTAACCATTAAAATTATCCTCTCCCAATTATTTTACATAGAGAATGTTGTTCAAAAGAAAACCTCATGTGGAGAAATTAAGTTATTTATCTCCTATCATATCAAAACCTTCTTAATTACACGTTGAAATAATTGTCTAACCTACATTAACGATTGTTGCTTTTAATAACAATATTTGACAATATTATTACTAATACTAGTATCTTTTGGGTTACATGCAAGGACATAAATAAAAATTGATGACACGAGAAAATTATATTGATATGATTTTTTTTAACTAAGTCTTTAACTAATTAAATGAAATATGATGATCTAGAAATTTGTAGATAAAGAAATTGGAAATTATATAATTACCAAACGTAAGAATATTATTATTTAACCGAATATTTATCCTTTTAGGGTTCATATCATTCCTTATAAACTGATGGGCCTTAGGCTAGATGTGATGATGAAATTCTCACTCGAAAATTCATAATTTTTGGCAGAACCAATCGATTCTCAAAACCCTAAATCGCAACTACCTATGCGGTGTTTAGAGGGTTCTACGTGACAGGTACAAATTGTCCCAACACAACATTTTAATCAAACTTTCTTTTATGTGTGTAGTTTACAAACACAAGATTTTTATCTATGAAAATACACCTTTTTGTATATTTTGTTGGCGGTATGTGTGTAGTTTACAAACACAACATTTTAATCAAACTTTCTTTTATAATGTAATTTTTTGAGTTTTATAAGTCTCTAAAATCTATATTCTAAATTTATATAACTTTAACTGCAAAATTTACCTTTAACTAGGTTTAAAGAATAAAATGCATTTTATTTTTAAAAACATTATACCATCTTATGTTAAAAGACAAATTTCATTAAAATAAAACTCATTGTGATCATTCTTATGTTTAAAAAATTATCTAACATTTTTAATGGTCTATTTCTTAAACTAATCTTTTACTTACAAAATAAACAAAATGGAAATTATTTATTTAATTATCATATACCATAGTAATAAATAAATATTACAACTATTTTTATCAAAGCAACATATAAAACAACACACGCGGTCAATGGCTAGTTTATACAGATCATATATATATATATATATATATATATATATATATATATATATATATATATATATATATATATATATATATATATATATATATTCAAAAACATATAAAATAACACTTTGTTTTTCTAAGAAAACTTTGGTGACAAAATATGCATGTAAATTTTAATCACAAAAAACAACAATTATAAAGATGTCATAGATAATATGCATCGACACCATGTGTAACCATCTAGTTGGACTTGTAAGTTGCTTGTTTGTAAGAATGAGTGCAACACACACTTCATCTTGATTTCATCTCAAAACCATCAACTTACAAAGGCAGTTGACTTTGTGTGTTGTCTTCCTTTATCCTTCACACCATAAGTGTCACAATTTCTTTTGATGAGTAGTTTTGACTTGGTTCATTAGTGGAAGTATATAATGAAGAGCATGAGGCAAAAACAAGATAGTGTTCCTCATATTCTTCTTCTCATTTAGCTGCCAAACTGAGAGTGTTTTGTGATCTCCCTCTCTTCCTTCTTGGAAATTGTAGTGAAGACTAGTGTGAATAATTTGATTCTCCTTCTAAGTTTCGTTTGGTATGAACTAATAAGGGTTAAGAACAACATACTACAATTGAAGACCGATATGTTTTAATGGTCTACTCTTGCTTGGTGGATACCTCTAGAGAACTTTTCCTTTGGAGCTTCATGTATCACTTCATCAACTTCCATCCCTACGAGAATCAAAGACTTCAAAAGTTCTAATCTATTCCTTTTTGTGGTTTATTAGTGGTGGTAAATCGTGATAACGTTTTGTGTTTATGTCTGACACGACACGACATGATAAGATTTTTTGTAACACGAACACGACACGACACGATGTCGTGTTTTTTAACTAACACGAAAATGAACAAATTATAAAACGACAAACACGACACAACACGACATATGTAACATATACTAAAAACTAGTTTATTTAATGAATGTTTTATCAAATATAACACGACAAACACAAAAAACACGATAAAGAACTGTTAGAATCGTGTCAATTTCGTGTCAAATTTTTAACACGAACACGACACGACACGACACGGCATCGTGTTTTTTACAACTAACACGAAAACGACACGAACACGAATTCAAATTTTAGTTTCATCCTAATTTCATTTCGTATCGTGTATTTTTGTCGTGTTGTGTCAGAAATTATCACCCCTATGGTTTATTTAATCTTTTGATGATAACAAAATGATCCTTTGTGTGTTAAAATGATTTTAAGTTTATTTAAATCTTAAAATGTTTCTGTTGCTAATTTCATAGTTTTGACCATATTATTAGACTATTTTTTAGTAAAACCCAAAAATTGATAGTCATTTTTTCGACCTTGGGTACATTATTAGATTATTTGGTATAATCTTTCATTTCATAAAACATGGATAGTTTAATCTTTGTAAAAAAAACCATATTTATTTTATATAACAACCTTATAATTGTTATTTTTAGTGACAAAAAGTTTACATACACATTTTGTCACCAAAGTTCTCTTAGAAAAACAAAGTGTTGTTTTATATATTTTTGAGCATATATATATATATATATATATATATATATATATATATATATATATATATATATATATATATATATATATATATATATATATATATATATATATATCATGGTTGCAAAAATCGGGATTAATCGCTTGGCGTTCTCCAACCGTCGAGGATTAGGGCATTAATCGGAAATTTAGGATTAATCGGGTTTGGCGGGATTAATCGGCCTTGGCGGGAATAATCGGTCAACAAAAGTCAACAAAAGTCAAAAAAGTCGAAAAAATTCAAAAAAATGTCAAAAAATTTTAATAAAAGTTTAAAAAAATATAAAAAAAATTAAATTTTTTTTTTCAAAAAATCAACTTTTTTTAATCCAAAATTTTCAAATTTTCAAAATTCCGAATATTATACCAAAATGTTCTTATTTTCATATTTCCAAATTTCCAAATTACAATTTTTCTTATTTTCTAATTTTGAAGTACTTGTTATTCTTAAGTTATATTAATATTTAATTAATTTTAATAGTTTATTAATAATCTATGGTCTCCGATTAATCCCCGCCAAGACCGATTAATCTCTTAACACCAGTCGACCGTCGAGCTACCGTCGAGCGATTTTTACAACCTTGATATATATATATATATATATATATATATATATATATATATATATATATATATATATATATATATATATATATATATATATATATAGTCAAAATCAAATAAGAATGAAATTTTTTGTAGGAAGGTAATAAGTTTTTTCTCTACATATTCTTTTCGCGAACAAACAAAATGAATTATTAGATGATTCATTTGTAAGATGATTCACAAGAAAAAATTCTCAAAAAAACATCTCGATGATTTATTTATATAATGATTTTGTTGTTATTCACTAAAATTATCATAAAAGTGGATTTTTTCTTAATTTACTTAAAAATGAATCATATAGATGTTTTTTTTGAGAATTTTTTCTTGTGAATCATCTTATAAATGAATCATCTAGTGATTCATTTATTTTTGTTCGTCAAAAAAATATGTAGAAAAAAAAACTTCTTACCTTCCTACCAAAAAAAATTTCTTACCGGATCTATATATATATATATATATATATATATATATATATATATATATATATATATATATATATATATATATATATATGTTGTGCATAAACCATCCATAGAACTCTTTTTTTGTTAGAAAAAAAAAACTTCTTACCTTCCTACCAAAAAAAATTTCTTACCGGATCTATATATATATATATATATATATATATATATATATATATATATATATATATATATATATATATATATATATGTTGTGCATAAACTATCCATAGAACTCTTTTTTTGTTGTATGTGATGATTTGATAACATGGTTGTAATATTTATTTATTCATATGGTATGTATTAATTAAATAGATAGTTTTCATTTTTGTTAAATTTTAAAGTAATATATTAGTTTAACAAATAGTTTTAATTTATAAAAATATAACAAGTTGATGATGAAGACCATTTTGGAGGACCAGATGTCAACCCATGATTTTATAAACTTTTTATAACTTTTATAAAATTCTAAAGTTTTGCCACTTGTAGTTTCCAAAGCATGTAGGAGGACAAAATGCAACAAGTTACCTTATGCCCTTTGGTAATGGACTTGATAGATTTTGTGATGGCTCACAAAAATGCCACTAAATATGGTTGGCTTGTCCCCATAAGTTTTAATGTTTTGTTATGCTTGGTTTATATTTTTATAAAATGAAAGACAGAATGACAAGATACATTCTTGGAATGTAAAATCTATATAGATAGATAGGTATGAATGTTAAAAGATTTAAATTCTTTTACATGAAATAAAAATATCTTGAAAGAGGTTAATATACAGATTCCTTTGGAGGATTATTGACATTATCACATGACACCTTTTTTTAGTATGTCTCAAAAAGGACCTAGCACATAGGTTTGAGCTAGATGAAATGAATTACATTCTATTTGCTTAGTAAATGAATCTATCTCTTATGCCATATTATGAGATACAAATTAAATACCTGGTTAAGTCGATGGATGACTATGAGAACATTCTAAGAGTATTAATAAGAACTCAAAGAATGTATATGAGATAATTTTTGTAGAATAAAATCTTAATGTAAAGAGCTACATAGGATTCTGATTTCCAAACAACTATAGATAATTATAAATTATAATTGGATTATGATTTCATTGTGGAATGAAGGGTAAGTTTAGTTGGAATGAGGTCCAAGAAAAACATAATGACACAATCTACTACAAAAAAAGAATACATTACTTTTGAAGTTGAAGTCAAAATATGATTGGATTAATGAGTTCATTGAAAAGCCATTCAAGAATCACATACAAATCTCTGTGACTTCGTGAGTATACTTAATCAAGCTAAGAGTTTCTATATCATGAAAGAACACCAATCATATTCTCCAAGATATTTAAATAATACCTAGACTAATATCAAATGTGGAGTTGATAGTATTTGAGAAATTCACACAAATTCAATTTAGTCAAACCCATTAATAACGTCTTTTCTTTTTTAAGCTAAGTATGAGTGAATTCAGCCATAGGACTTTACTATTCTACAAATCGGATTTTGATTTGGATTTATTATTTAAATATTGGAACACTGTAACAACAACTATTACATAGTGTTTTCATATAATAGGATATGATCAACACATTAATACTTGTTGTGCTCAATATTAGCATGTTTAATCCATGAATAGTATTATTTCTCTAAAAGTTTAATTGTTGGTGGTAAATATGGGTGCAAGTATGAAGTAAGACTAATATGATTAGTCGACTCTCACTAGATGAAAGTAGGTGAGTGATTGTAACCAAGTTTCATAGGTACTTAGTAGAGAACTAGTACTGAAAGGGCATACATCAAGATCACTCATAGATCGCAGTCATGAGTGACACTTGATTAGAAGGTACTATCTTTGTATACTTAACACCTAAGATACATAGGCAACTGAAGTTTAAGGAATGATGTGCTTTGATATGGTCAAGTATTGATCCTTAACCGGGTAGTTAAACATACATGTTCAGGTATAGTTTGAACTATGCAAAAGGCTTATGTACTAAAGATATGATTTGTTACTCTTATGTGTTGAGAGTTATATATCTAATGTTAGTTACTCAAAGTTGAATTACAAATGAGACTGATTGCGTCCAAGAATCATGTTCAACAGGATGTTTGTAAAAAAGGGATAATTGATAAACTTACCTTAATACATCAATTGAAGCTTAGAGCTTTTAGGAATTGGATGTTTATGAATGACCTTCTGCATCATGTGTTGTTAGAGGTAGTGAAATGCTGCTAGACGTTCACCATTGTCTATATCAATCTATGATGAGTCTTGTGCAAGTGGAAGATTAAAAGATCTAGCATGCCTAAGTGTCATTATAGAATGATATTGCTAATAATATATGATCATATAGGGTAACACCTTATACCAAGTTACCATCAATTGATTATTTATTAGTATAAATTGATTATTAATAAATATTTCAACACTTGTATTTAATTTGAAAATTATTATTTTAGGGAAATAATATTTTACTATTTGAGAATTTATTATTTATGGAAATAATATTTATTAGTGAAATCACAACTTATAAAATACATTATAAAGTTTGATTATTTATAACTTACATTTATATCTTATAAACTAGTTAGAGTTTATTTATATAAAAGGTACTTTTATATAAAACAATATATTTATGACTATATATATATATATATATATATATATATATATATATATATATATATATATACATATATATACAAAAAAAAAACAAACAAACTAGCCATGAGTCCATGATTTAAGAGTATGCGACACACCTATTTGCCTTCTTTTGTCTTGAAATTTTCGAGATTTTTAAGAGACCAAGCATGGTTCTCTTTTATGAATTGTTTAATGGATTCTACCATGTTCGTAAGAAGCTTGCCCATGCTTTTACTTTATGTCTCCTCTCACCTTTTAGCTATATGGGTTAAAAGAGAGGTGTATGTGCGCTTGATTCCTAGTGATTGAAGACTTTCATTTCTTCTTCTTTTTAGAGAAAATGGAAGAGAGAAAAAGGGCTCCAAAGGGTGTAACACCCTGACTTCCAAGTATGAACGTTACATGTTTATTTTCATATTTGAAATGTGTACTCGATGAGTTGGATGCCCTAACTCGTCGAGTAGGAACGATTTTTGGCTGCGTGTTTAAGTGACCAACTCAACGAGTCTGAGGACACGACTCGAGGAGTCAGAGCTAGGGGATGAAACCCTAATTTATAGGGATTTACACCCTATTTAAAGGATCATTTTCCCCCTCAGCCTCCCATTATAGCCCCTTTTGAGTCCAGAAACCCTAAATCGCCGTTTTTTTTTTTTTTGTGATATTAAGCCTTGAGGTGGATTGTGGAAGAAAGATTTTGAAGTACTCAAGTTTGGAACAAGGAAAAGACTACGGATCCAAGTCCTACTTCATCTTAGCATCATTTTTTAGGTAACAAGTCGTTACATTGACCTTCTTTTAATTAGATTTATTCATGTTTCAGATTTAGAGCCATTTTAGCAATGTTGATGATTCGAATCGGGTATTAGGTATGATTTGAAGTTACAACTTCAGATCTAGACTGATCTTGGCTCTTAAAGTCATAAAGCTTTAGTCTTTAATAAGTTAATGCCTTTCCTATACCTAGAACCTCTTCTTTAGCGTGTTTTGGGCCATCATCACCTTGCATGTACGTAAAGTTTGCAACTATACTTAGGAAACATGCCTTAGGAGCTAAGATCTTCAATATGGAACTTTGGGGAGGCTCAAAACCATCTGAATGGAAAAGGGACCGAAGGGACTCGATGAGTTTCTTGGTCAACTCGACAAGTCCAATGAAGATTAACCTAGAGGACCTCTGCATGGACTCGGCGAGTCATCGAGACGGCTCGATGAGTTAGTTAGGGTTTTCTCGACTTTTGGACACACAAAGACTCAGCGAATTGTTCGGAAACTCGACGAGTCAACTGGGGGTTTCCAGACTTCTCGAGTGCTAGAAGGACTCGACGAGTCAGTGAGCTGCACTCGATGAGTAGTGTCAACATGCGTTGTTGACCTTGATAGTTGACTTTGACTTTGACCAAGGGCTGACCCGTTTGACTTCTGGGGTATCTAGGTAAATTGGAAATTTATGGAAATGGCCTTGTGGAAATTATAGGTGGTGGAGTCTGTGGCTGTGATTCGAGAGTTTGAGCTTATCACTTCAGTACGACACTGATATGTGTAAAACCAACTAGTTTTAATCCTACTAACTTAAACACAAAGATAAACACACGAAAGGCAGTGTACCTATCGATTAGCAGTTTAGTTCAGGTAAGTAGGGTATCGAACACAGGGAACGGTAAACAATTAAAATAGATGCTAATATTATCTAAATAAAACAAGTAATAGAAAGGGGGTTTTCTCTAGTTTTGCAAGACTAGAAACTTAAACAATTAACTAAAACTTAAACTAAGAAACTAAGAGCTAAGCAAATAAAAATCAACTAAATTCAATAATAAAGAGGACTTCTGTTTAGGTTCGACTCATTTGTTCCCATGGATGATTTCAGTGTATCGGATTAATTCTTCATTGGCTACCGACTAAGATGATTAGTTTCATGTTTGTTATTACTAATCCTTAGGAAACAAATTAACTCAAGCAGTGGCCAGTTGTCTAAATTAACGAATTTCCTAGTTATTGATTCGGGTTAAATAAGACTTGTAATGGTTAATTAAATTGGCCCTTCAATTAACCTCTTGCTGATGTTCATCAAACAATCTCACACATTAACTTACCTATCTTCTAGTTAATTCTAGTTTCACATTCGTTATTCCTAGACATACAACTATGTGGTCACAATAAATCATAAGAAATTAATAACTAAGAGATGTTCATACAACTTAATTATTGATTTATTAACAGAAGAATAGTCATTGTTAACACATAAGATTCTTTAACAAGCTTAATAAAACATAATCACCAATTAAAATTAATCCTAATCAAATAATCAATCCATGTTCACAAATTCATCTACCTAAACAGAAGTTATGAGTTTTTAGCTCATGATTACAGCAGAAACAAGCACAAAAACGAAATCAATTGGTAAAAACATAGTTCAAACAAGAGATTAGGTAAGAGTAAACTTGATTTTGACTTGATTCTTCTTAAAATTGAATGTAGGGTTGATTCCCTTGCTTCCCACGCTCCAACAGCACCTTTAGTCGACAATTGGCCTCCAAGGGTTCATCTATATGCTAGGGTATCGATCTGAAAGTCCCTTTATATAGATTTTCACAAAACAGGGGCTACTCGGCGAGTCCATCACTTAAAACCCGTGTACGGCAAGTCAGCGCGTCCAGAATCGCGAAACTTCTGACCAAATTGGCGAGTAATCGACCCTACTCGCCGAGTACGTTTCGAATCAGCATTTTCTCAAAACACGAAAGTCGTCCGAAATTGTGTCTAATTTTCAGAACATTTTGAATATCATCAATCGGAGTTACGGTTCATGAGATATGGCCAAAACACTGACGAGGGGTCAAGCTGTCCAACAACATCCTTCTTTCTTCAAAATCCAAGATCCAAGCTTCCAATCGCTAGTCCCGCTTCCTTTTTCATCCGAGCATGTCATTTTTGCTGAAAAATGAAATTATAAAGTAATTAAGCACCTTTTGTTCATTAAATGAGACAAAAACAACATAAAGTATTAAGATAATGCATGAATTTTATAACCAAATATGCCAATATCAGACACCTTCATAGTGTAACGACCCAAAAATCACAACTAAAAATTTCTTTTAGAACATTAATAAAACCATATTTATAAAACCGTATCATAAGTTGTAACATAATTTTTGAGTATTAATTCAAAACATAATCTCATTATCACAGTAAAACATTCCCAGGCTAACTGACTATTGTGTGTGCACTACAACCTCTCCGAGCTCCTCTTTTGAAAACCGAGTACCTAAAACCAAAAATGAAAACCGTAAGCACGAAGCATAGTGAGCTGCCCCAAACTACCACATACCATACAATAAAATATAAAGCACATACTGGGCCTTGCCCATTGGATCGAACCGAGGTCCGGACTAACTGGGGCCTTGCTCCCTGCATCGGAATGAAGTCCGAAAACTGACTGGGACCTTGTCCCCTACATTGGACCGAATTCCGGACTATTTGGGGCCTTGCCCCCTGCATCGGACCGAAGTCCAGAAACTAACTGGGACCTTGTCCCCTGCATCAGACCGAAGTCCAGACTAAGTGGGACCTTGCCGCCTGCATCATACTGAAGTCCGGAAACTGACTGAACAAAGCATAACATAAACATATCAACTAGCATGAACACACATATACTGCATCGGGCCGTAGCCCGGAACATAACACATAAATCCTGTCCGAGCAACGGAGGCATCAAACATACTAACTACTGCATCAGACCGAAGTCCAGAAACTACTACTAGCTAAACGGACCAGCATTATGGCCTTAGACCCTTTCCTACTGGAAGGAAACTCACCTAGTACTGTTGAACTTGCTGATAACCCTCTGGATGCTAACCGACAACCTTCTGAGTTGCTGCTCCTCTAGTTCTCTGAGCTACCAATATCAAAATGATACTTAGTCTGACAGTGCTTCAAAAGTCAACTAAGTCAACTCTGGTCAAAGTCAAAATCCTGGTCACAGTCAACCTTCCAGGTTGACCCTACTCGTCGAGTCAGCCTACTGACTCGCCGAGTTCATAAGCTCTGAATTCCCTTTCATTTGCGGCTTGACTCGCCGAGTCAGACCATAACTCGCCGAGTCTACTAATTTCCGAGTCCTAACCTGTCCACTCACTAGGTCCCCATTGAACTCACTGATCAGAGTCTTAACTTGAAGGGTTTGGGGTTTTGCGACTTAACTCACCGAGTCCAAGAACAGACTCGCCGAGTCCAAGGCAATCTTCAACAGACTCGTCGAGTTATTCTTCCAACTCGTTGAGTTGCTGCCTAACTTCATCCAACTCGCCAAGTACACCCATGTGACTCGCCGAGTCTCTTCAGTTCTTAATCCATACAGTGGCTTTTCGAGCCATGCAGGGTTTCAAATCCATAGATCCATTCCTCTAGAGCCTAACCCCCACGTAAAGTGGCAAACTTTACGTGTAACCAAGGAGTTATAGGCTTAGAACACTCTAGGGCTATGGTTTGTAACAAAGGGGCTTCACCAACAACTTATTGGCCTAAACTTTATGACTTTCTGGGTTATTACCAACCTAGATCTGAGGTAGCAACCTCAGATCTACTCCAAACTCGAAATAAATCTCATCCATACTCAAAATGCCCAAAACTCAAACATAAGATAGATCTAGATGCACATAAGCCCTAACAACAGACTATTACCTCAAATGAAAGCTCCAACTGAAGTAAATCCCAGATCTACACCACTCCTTTGCAGCAAAGCCCTTGATCTTCAAGCCCCTCTCCAAGATTCTCTTCTCTAAGGCTCTATTCTCTCAAATAATGCAGGCTTACTTAATTCTAGGGTCTCTGGAACTCAAAAGGGGAGCAAAGAGGATGAGGGTGGGTTATAATGTGCTTTATATAGGGCATAACCTCTGGGATTATGGGTTTTCTCGCCCAGACCAGACTCGCAGAGTCCACTCGCTGACTCGCCGAGTCGGTCACTTACTCAATGACCCGGATCCTGCTCCGACTCATCGAGTTCCTCCCTGAACTCGATGAGTTGACTCTTGATTTAGAGCTTAACCTTTCTTTTCTTGGTCTTCTTGATTCTGGGTGTTACAACTTTCCCCTACTTAAACTAGACTTTATCCTCGAAGTCCACCACGGCCAACTATTTCACAACCCACTTACTGCTTACCACTAGCTATGCACTGGACACTTTTTGCTACTATAATTTAGTATTGAGTAACCATCAATCAACTAATCGAATTCTACCATAGTCTGCTTTCCATTACTGCCACTGAATGAAAATTTATGTTGTCCCTTATCCTCCTTCCGGATGAACCGAGACCACCCTGGTCCTTACTGATGTCTCCATATCTGGGTTACCGGACTCTTACCGGTTACTACACCCCATTGCAATCTCCTAGTCGCTTTCAGCGAATTCTGAAGATATCTCGACTACCTATAACTGTTCTATCCACTCAGCCACTCATACTGAATCGATGCTGCTGGAACAAGCCCGCTTATCTCTCATCTGACTACTCAACTTCCAATAACTCGAGCCTTCCATCCAGAAGGAAAGGCTACCTGCCTAATTATCCTTGCAGATCACTTACACTTGGCAGAAAACTCAACTGATCTTGCTGAGAGGGACTTGCCATTTTAAATCGACCAACTATACCGTCAGCACTTGCATTCCAACACAAATACTAATACTGGCCATCATACTAAAACTATCTGAAACACTAAACTGCCTACAATACTAAACTGCCTGAAACACTGAACTAACTGAAACACTGGACTGGCTGAAGCACTGAACTGGCTGAAACACTAAACTGACTAAAACACTGAACTGACTGAAACACTGAGCTGGCTGAAGCACTGAACTGGCTGAAACACTGAACTGGCTATATGGCTACTTCCCATAACATCTCAAGACCTTCCTGGTCTCCAATCATTCATCAGTTATCTGCAACAATGAGTTCCAACTCAACTGTGGAGCCCAAGGACTCCTTACTTAGTCGCTCCCACAACTTCTGAAAGAAATCATTCTCTGGAACTAGTTTCCACTAGTCATCCTGACACTGTGACTCTAACAACCTTCCGATCCAACCGACCGGGTCCATACATCGAATCCTGACGTCATCAAATCCAAGGCTAAAAATGGTGGCTCCTAGACTAACAGTAGCCCTTAACATACACGAACCCAAGCGGTCAACTGCTTCCTTGATCTCATAACTGAGGTGACGATCCACTAACAAATCGCCGACTTAACCATAACTGAACCATTTGGGAAATCCAAAATCTAACCCGTGGATTCCCATATCCTCACTGTTGCACCTGAACTGGTGGGTGTTACTGTTTCCCCCGCGTCCAACAACACGCTCATGCTGCATACCAACCTGATAAAGGCCACGGTTATACCCGCAGACTTACAACTCTCTAATACTATCTGGTTGCTAGTGAATGCTACGGCTACCCTTACAGACTTACAACACTCTACTACTATCTGACTGCTAGTGAATGCTACGGCTACGCCCGCAGACTTACAACACTCTACTACTATCTGACTGCTAGTGAATGCTACGACTACCCCTACAGACTTACAACACTCTACTACTATCTGACTGCTAGTGAATGTTATGGCTACCCCAGCATACTTACAACACTCTACTACTATCTGACCGCTAGTGAATGCTACGGCTACACCCACAGACTTACAACACTCTACTACTATTTCGAGGACATCCTGACTATCCCTAGTCCTGCTAGTGATTCCTCATCCTGATTTCTCAAAACTAGTCCTCAGTCATCGAATGTTGCATCAATCTCGACATCTTATATCCTTGATACACTTAGCAGTCCTCAGTCATCAAATGCCGCATCAACCTCAACATCTTATATCCTTGATACACTTAGCGGTCCGTCGAGGAATTCTTTGGCTTGGTTCCCAAACCAACCGTCTACTAATCCGGATACATGAAACTATCATTGGGAAGTTTCCAAAACCCCTAACTCCTGAATCCACATAACCCTGCATGCCGTCTCTGCCACTGACTACTAACACGAAAGCATCTCTTGCTAACCATTCTCAAGATCCTCATTCTGACTCACTAGAGTCCTACAGGCGGTCCTCCAACCCTGAATTCCCAACCATCTACTAACCATATCGATCACATGAACTCATTGTTGGGAAGTTCCTCAAACTCCCAACTCTAAACTCCTCAATCCATCAATCACTGCACTACTATCTTTTCTTCTCAGAGGTCGTGTACTCATTCTGGAACTGCGTGCTCTTACCCTTGTATACTCAGAGGGTTCTCCCTCACTTGGATCCGGCTAACTCCTTACTGCTCACTGGATGAAAGGATTCCCCAACCTTCCTTCCATTACAGGGCGATCTACTGTCTGCCTACGTTTACCTCTATCGGCGCTCCAACTAACTTTTACCAGATCCAAACCATTCTTGCTATCTAACTGAGCACCCCTCAATCCTTAACTATATTTGCTTTAGGGACTGCATCCTGAGAACCTGCGTTTGGGGTGCATATCCCCAACCCACTTCCTTATTGTCCGCTGGCTACCTCACTAGAAGCTCTAAATTGTCACTACTAAGGATTTAATTGATCAATCCCGAATGATACCTTTCGAAAGTAGTGAGGCATTACTGATTCTTACATATACATGCTACAGTCACCGCATCTGAAGTAACCTGATCTAGAGGGGACGACCTCCAATTTACCATTCTAATTCCAAGGTATACAGATGGCATAAAACTCAGTTAGAAGCAGGTAATATAAATACCCCAACACTTATGCTTATTGATAACAATGCAGTAACATAACAATAATATCATGAATAATAATTGACAGGAAGGTAAAAGATATGTACCCCCATCATTCAGTGCTACTCGAATCCTTGTTGAAATTAACTGGAAAACTCAGCTCCGAGCCGTGGGCACCCTTGCCCGACCCTGATGTCTGCTGGTGGTTCTCGAAGTCCTAGGAGCAGGAGCTGGCACCTGCCCTGCTGTATACAAACTCGGATAGTGGGCCTTCTTGTGGCCCCTATGACTACAACAGAAACATATCGGATCAATCCCCTGAGCGATGGTAACAATACAATCTCTGCTAAAATGGCCAATCCGGCCGCACTTGAAACATCCAGCATCACCACCACTTCTACGCCTGCACGCACCCTCGTGTGTCCGACCACACTTCCCACATCGACTGCGGCTCTGATAGTCCCTCGATCTCGAATCCGACCCCTTAGGCCTCTTGCCCAAACCTGCGGCTACCTGAGTCTCATCCGTTTTCCTCTTCCTTTCCAACTCCCTGCCCGACTCTCGCTCATGCGTTACCTCGTTGACCCCATCCATCGACTGAACAACTGCTATCTAATCTTGGAGCTTCACAATCAACCTACCAGTGACCCGTCCAACGATGTTGGGCAGCTCCTCACGAATGGCTTGTGCAACCTCGTTGACTATCCAATCATGTAGAGGTCTCTCCTGGAGACAGGGTGCCCCACTCACTCCCATCTCCAGATGGCAAGAGCTAAAAATGGGATCTCCCTCCCTGATGGATCCCTGAACTCCATATGAATCGGGCTCTAGACGAGCCCCAAACTACCCTGAAACTATCCCGGCCCTAAAGGCCTCAAAACGACTGTTCGAAAGCTCCATAATGGCCTCCCTAACTGAACCAAATATCACAGGAGTCTGATCAATGACGTTGCACATAATCTTTACAGAAATAACATCTCTCATCTGATCATCAAATTGTCCGGCTCTAGAGCCTGAGCCAGATCCTTCCCCGACACCTGAACTGCCAACTGATATCTCACGCAACGTCGCCATGTTGGGAACATATCACAAATCTGATCAATATACGTACCGCTGCTGAGGGATCTTTCACACATTTTACTAGTTCCCTGGTTTTGCCTCGGCCCCTCTTGAATCTAGTATGGATCCTATGCTTTCAGTAGTACGGGCCCATACTACCTTCCACATCTATTTGTACTTTCCTCAAGAGTTACCTCAACTCCACCAAGTCCCTTTTCTCTACTGCTAATCTTTGCTACTCTCATCCTAGGCTTGCCCTAGGAAGCCTATGACTCCACCAAAACAGTCCTCAGCTACTGAAGGCCTCCTCGTAATGCCAATTAGCCACCACCTGAATACCATCACATGTGACGAGGCTTAGATAATCCTTCGAGTAAAAGACTCGTCCCCACAACGGTTAGACTCAAACGAGAGTTGCGTAATAGGGTCAAATCCGACACTCTGAGTTTATCCAATCCTGACCACATGTGACGTGATGTATTCACCTAATGGCTAACACCCATCACTCAAAGTCCCACTAAGCACAAAGCAAGCAACATTCGGATAAAGGAAACATTCTCATGCAAACTATTCTCAAGAAACTGTACTAGCATACAATGTTGAACTCATACTATCAGGCATAACCTAAACAGGCTATCCTACTGTTGTCTACTCAATACTAGCATGGAATTCTCATAAGGATGAAACACATAAGCAGGTACATAAGGCATCCTCCTAGATCCTTAGTCCTATACTAGCATGTTGTTCTACTGAAATTGAAACTGAGACTGAAACTCGACCTAAAACTGAAACTGAAACTGATAATCATAACTTGTATGGGTAATTTGGGAGTACTTACTTGAGATCGGCTGATTGCATGCACCACACCCTTTTTCTCTTTTCAAGTTATTTTCTTTCTAAATATTCTTTTCGCTTTTTCTAAAACTCTTTTCTTTTCTCAAACTCCTTTTTACCAAAAATTCCTTTCGAAAATGTTTATCTTTTGAAAACCTTTTACCGTTTCCTTAGTTTTAGTCCAGACACACTCTCAAGTGTATCTGAATCCCTCAAACCAAGGCTCTGATACCAACTCGTAACGACCCAAAAATCACGACTAAAAATTTCTTTTAGAACATTACTAAATCCAAATTTATAAAACCGTATCAAAAGTCGTAACATAATTTTTGAGTATTAATTCAAAACATAATCTCATTATCAGAGTAAAACATTCCCAAACTAACTGACTATGGTGTGTTCACTGCAACCTCTCCGAGCTCCTCTTTTGAAAACTGAGTACCTGAAACCAAAATTAAAATCCGTAAGCACGAAGCTTAGTGAGCTCCCCCAAACTACCACATATCATATAATAACATATAAAGCACATAATGGGCCTTGCCTACTGCATCGAACCGAGGTCCGGACTAATTGGGGTCTTGCCCCTGCATCGGAACGAAGTCCGGAAACTGACTGGGACCTTGGCCCTTGCATCGGAACGAAGTCCGGACTATCTCGGGCCTTGCCCCCTACATCAGACCGAAGTTCGGAAACTGACTGGCACCTTGTCCCCTGCATCGGACCAAAGTCCGGACTAACTGGGACCTTTCCCCCTGCATCGGACTGATGTCTGGAAACTGACTGAACAAAGCATAACATAAACATATCAACTAGCATGAACACACATATACTGCATACTTCATCGGGCCGTAGCCCGTAACACACACATAAATCCTATCCGAACCATGAAGGCATCAAACATACTAATTACTGCATCGGACAGAAGTCCGGAAACTACTGCTAGCTAAACAGGCCGACATTGTGGCCTAAGACCCGTTCCTACTGGAAGGAAACTCACCTGGTACTACTGAACTTGCTGATAACCCTCTGGCTGCTAACCGACAACCTTCTGAGTCGCTGCTCCTCTAGCTCTTTGAGCTACCAATATCAAAATGATACTTAGTCTGATAGTCCTTCAAAAGTCAACTAAGTCAACTCTGGTCAAAGTCAAAATCCTGGTCACAATCAACCTTCCAAGTACGACCTTATTGCCAAGGCGTTGTACCGGTTGGTACCACCAGTGATGTTGGAGCTGTCTGGGTAAGCAGTTCATTTGTCCGAGCAGTTCTCCGTGGAGAGCACTGATTCTCTTCGTCAGGAAGAAGCATGATTCACACTAGATGTGCATCGATTATTGGGAGTTGAACACATTGACGGTGAAGAACCATTATCCACTCCCGAGGATAGATGATCTTTTCGATTAGTTGCAGGGGACATCTTGGTTCTCTAAGATATACCTAAGGTCTGGGTATTATCAGGTCAGGGTTAGGGAGGAAGACGTGGAGAAGACCGTGTTCCAAACTCTTTATGGAGACTATGAGTTCGTGGTGATGCTGTTTGGGCTCACCAACGCGCCTACAGTATTTATGGACCTGATGAATCGGGTCTACAGACCAATGCTTGATCACTCGGTCATTATATTCATAAATGATATCTTGGTATATTCCAAGACCCGAGAGTAGCATGAGGAGCACCTTCTAGAGTTATTGGGAGTTCTGAGGAGGGAAAGGATTTATGTTATATTCTCGAAGTGTGAGTTTTGGTTACAAGAGGTTCAGTTCCTTGGACACCTCATTAACCAGGAGGGGATTTTGGTCGACCCGGCCAAGATCAAGGCGGTTATGCAGTGGGAGGTTCTGAAGTCTCCCTCGGATATCAGGAGCTTCCTTAGATTGCCAGGGTAGTACCGGAGATTCATATAGGATTTATCCAAGATTTCAGTACGCCTCACACGTCCGACGAGGAAGGGGTGGATTTTCGGTGGGGCCCCGAGCTGTAGAGGTCGTTTGAGACCCTCCGACAGTGTTTATGCGAGGCTCCAGTATTGAATCTTCCGGAGGGAGTTGAGGATTTTATGGTATTCTGTGATGCATCCGTCACGGGACTAGAAGTGGTCCTCATGCAGAGAGGACGGGTGATAGCCTACGCATCTCGGCAGCTAAATTCGTACGAGACAAGATACCCTACCCTTGATTTGGAGTTGGGAGTGGTGGTATTCACTCTCAAGATTTGGAGACATTATCTCTATGGGGTCCGTTGTACCACATACACGGATCACAAGAGCCTGAGCCACATCATGGATCAACCGAACCTAAACATGAGACAACGTAGGTGGCTAGATGTAGTCAAGGACGATGACTGTGAGATCCTTTACCACCCAGGTAAAGCGAACATAGTTGCAGACACTCTGAGCTGCAAGTCAGGTGGATCTTCCACTCCGACAATGTGTATGAGGATATCAGTGGACTCTCCACTTGTGGGCTTGATTAGAAAAGCTCGCGCGGAGGGCATGCGACCAGAGAACTGGAAATTAAAGAGGATTAGGGGCAAGAACACCCGATTTGTGCAGGATAGTCGGGGATTATTGACCCGATGCGATCGGGTATCGGTTCTGATGTCTGGTGGGGTCAGACAAACGGGTTTGGAGGAGGCTCATAAGTCTCACTTCTCTATTCACCCGGGAGCCACTGAGATGTACCGAGATTTGATTTTAAGTTACTGGTGGCCGTGAATGAAGTGAGAAATCGATTGGTATGCCAAGAGGTTCTTGACCTGCAGTATGCTCAAGGCCGAACATCAGAGGCCGTGTGGTAAGCTACAGCCTCTAGAGATCCCCGTGTAGAAATGGGAACGGATCAAGATGGACTTCATTACCAAGTTGCCGAGGACAACAAAGGGATTTGATGCTATATGGGTCATCATGGATCGGTTGACCAAGAGTGCCCATTTCCTGGCCATATGGTAAGGCTCATTGGCTGAGAAGTTAGCTGATGTGTTTGTCCGCGAGATTGTTGCTCGCCATGGAGTTCCAGTCTCTATTGTTTCTGACCGTGATGTTAGGTTCACCTCCCGCTTCTGGCAGAAGTTCCACAAGGAGTTGGGGATGTGGCTGCACTTTAGTATGACTTATCATCCACAGGCCGACAACCAGAGTGAGTGGACCATATAAACCCTCGAGGACAATGTTGAGGGCTTGTGTCATCAATTTGGTGGGAGCTGGGATTCCTGCCTACCCCTTATAGAGTTCGCCTATAACAACAGTTATCATTCCAGCATTGGTGCCCCACCTTTTGAGCTATTGTATGGGCCGAGATATCACACCCTAGTCTGTTGGGGTGAGGTTGGTCACAAAGTGATGGGACGGATGAAGGTAGTCTTGCAGACCACTTTGAGTCGGCAGAAGAGTTACGTCGACAGACGCCGATCTGAGTTAGATTTTCAGGTCAGTGACAGGGTACTCCTGAAGGTCTCGCCCTGTAAGGGTGTGATTCGCTTCAGGAAGAAGGGGAATTTGGGTCCCCGATACATCGGGTTGTTCAGGATTATTTCCAGGGTTGGCAAGGTAGCCTATAGACTAGAGCTACCAGAGGAGCTTAGTCGGATCCACAACACTTTCCACGTGTCACAGCTGTGAAAGTGCATATTAGATGAGGAGGCGGTGGTGTCCTTGGATGACATACAGGTCGACGAGTGCTTGAATTACGTGGAGAGGCCGATAGTTATTCTGTAGAGGAAGGTAAAGGTTATGTGGAATAGGGAAGTACCTCTAGTAAAGGTACAGTAAGTGCACACGAGATGATCCGAGTGGACATGGGAGCCGAGGACAAGATGCAGGAGTATTATCCACAGTTGTTCACCACAACGAATTTCGAGAACGAAGACTAGTTTAACTGGGGGAGAATTGTAACACCCTCACTTCCAGGTATGAACTTTACATCTTTATTTTTATATTTGAAAGGTATACTCGACAAGTTGGATGCCCTGACTCGTCGAGTAGGAATGATTTATGGCCGCGTGTTTAAGTGACAAACTTGATGAGTCTGAGGACATGACTCGACAAGTTGGAGCTGGGGGATGAAACCCTAATTTTCAGGGGTTTACTCCCTATTTAAAGGATCATTTAGCACCTTAGCCTCCCCTAACAACCCCTTTTGAGTCCAGAAACCCTAAATCGTCGTTTTCTCTCTTTTTGTGTGATATTAAGCCTTGAGGTGGATTGTGGAAGGAAGATTTTGAAGTACTCAAGTTTGCAACAAGGAAAAGACTGTGGATCCAAGTACTACTTCATGTTAACATCGTTTTTGAGGTAAAAAGTCATTACCTTGGTCAGCTCGATGAGTCCGATGAAGATTAACCTAGAGGACCTCTTCATGGACTCAGCAAGTCAGCAAGACGACTCGATGAGTTAGTTAGGGTTTTCTCAACTTTTGGAGACGCAGAGACTCAGCGGATTGTATGGAAACTCAACGAGTCAACTGGGGATTTCACGACTTATCGAGTGTTGGAAGGACTCGACGAGTCAGTGAGCTGCACTCGACGAGTAGGGTCAACATGGGTTGTTGACCTTGACAGTTGAATTTGACTTTGACCAAGGGCTGACCAATTTGACGTCTGGGTATCTTGGTAAATTGGAAATTTATGGAAATGGTCTTATGGAAATTATAGGTGGTGGATTTCGTGGCTGTGATTCGAGAGTTTGAGCTTATCACTTCAGTACGAAACTTGCAAGGTGAGTTGTCCTTACTATACTAATAGGGTCGAAGGCACCAATGTTGTCCCTTATCAGATTTGTATCCAGGTTTATTGCACTTTATGCTTTATGATATGTATCCTGGTTATAGGATGGTTGTTATGTTAAAGATTGGTTAGATTAGTATCCTAGTTATAGGATGGTTGCTATGTTAGAGATCAGTTAGATCAGTGTTCTGCTTATAGGATGGTTGTTATGTTAGTGATCTGTTGGATCTGCATAACTACTTGTTTATTTGTATGTGCACATGTTTATTGGTTTAGGGATCAGGTTGAGGAAAGGTCTTGTTGTATGTAGTAGGCCAAGACACAGGGGGAGGACCGGGTAAACTGTAGGCCCGAGAAGGGAAAATCTAGTCAGGCTGAAGGCCCAACTAGCAGTCCAAATAGGATGAAGGACCTAAGGGGCGGTCCAGATGTACCGAAGGCTCAGAGAGCGGTCCAGATAGATTGAAGGGATGGGGAGGCGGTCCAGTCAGACTGATGGCTCACTATGCATGTTATTTGCTTATTTGTTTATATGATATGGTTTATCTTTATGTCGTTGGTATTTTTGGGGAACTCACTAAGCTTCAGGCTTACAGTTGTTGATTATGTTTCAGGTACCTCTGATGATCGCGGGAAGGCGAAGGCGTGATCGTACAGCTCCTTATATTTCATGTTTTTATGATTTGATTATGGGATAGTCTGACATTGTACTATTTTGGAAACATGTTTTGTAATAATCTTGGTTTTGAAAATGTTTTAAAAAAGTTTAAATTTGGCATATTTTCATGGATGTTACAAAGGGGCTTCCATTTTCGGAATTTTGCAAGCCTTCTTCATTTCAATTTCATGAATTTTGATGTTAGAGAAATGTCCTTACTTTCTTCACCTTAGATTATATATTTAGTATATATTTATAAGGATGATGAGCAACTAGTACCAGTGTATGCTAGTATGTTTTGTTGGTTCTACTCTTGCTTTGTTGGATACTTTTAGAGAGCTCTTGTATTAGAGTTACATGTCATCTTCATCAACTTCCAACCTCCCATGAGGATTAAAGTCTTCAAAGGTTGTTATACTTTCTCTTCTATGGTTGTTTTAATCTTTCTAATTCTTGCGAAATGATCATTTGGATAGATTAAAATTAGTTTTATTTTGTTAAAATCTTAAGTCTTTTGTTGCATTTTTTATGTTTATGAACCGGTTTTTGCATTAAAACCCAACATTTACTTGTATGCGCTAATGGGATAAATGTCACCTAACTACTAGTGTTATGTTTAGATGACTGGTCTGTATTTGCAATTTCTTTAACCTAGTTATAGGCTGATTACACGAGTTCCTCAAACTGGATGATCTGATCTAAACTATGTTGTTATATAAGTCACCTAAGAAATATAAATTTAAGGAATATATAGGATCAAACTTTTTCTGTTAAACATTGTTATTAGTGATCCCATAAAGCTAGGAGTTATGTAATAGAATATAATTGATACTCGTTATCTAACTAGTTGAATTCAATAAATAGGATAAAGATCACCTTAC
>NC_136421.1:141445758-141475758 GCF_052625555.1 Lactuca saligna | reverse complement strand
ATGATGGTGATGGTTCATGGTGATAATAGGAGAATTTCCAAGCAAGGAAAGCTTATAGTAATTGAATTCATTAATGGTTAGAGTTTTTAGTCTGTTTCTTTAGTCAATTGGAGACAAAAACAATTGATGTTTTGGTGCTAAATCATATTCATCTATGTGCTAATCATGTTGCATTTGTAATATCTTATGGTGTTTAGCCATGACTCTTGTTCATGAATCAAAGAACATGTAAACATTGTTTTGACTTTTTGTATTTTCTATTTCAAAAAGAACTTTTTAATAGGTAAACTGAATTGATCATGTATGGCATGCACCATCGAAGAACTATAGAGTAAGAACACTTATTTTTATTACACAATTTTTTATATATTATATATGTTTAATTA
Source organism: Lactuca saligna (assembly GCF_052625555.1). Classification (NCBI taxonomy): domain Eukaryota; kingdom Viridiplantae; phylum Streptophyta; class Magnoliopsida; order Asterales; family Asteraceae; genus Lactuca; species Lactuca saligna. The sequence continues at coordinate 141,475,372 of NC_136421.1, read as the reverse complement.
AATGTGCTAATCGATTGCATTTAATCCAATTAATCAGTAGTTCTGTACTGGATCCGCAGATCAAACAATTCAGGTAATAATTATAAAATTTTAAATCCATAGTTTTATAACATTTTATATAATTATTATTGCTTTTATACATGATACAATGTTGTATATAGATATGGGATATGGGATCCGGAAAGTTAAAGAAGACACTAACAAAACATATAGAAGATGTTCGAGGTTTTTTTTTTTTTTTTTTCTTTTTATTTTAACATGACCAACAAAAAATGTATATATATTGTTTTCACATATTTTATTGTTTATTAATTTTTGGATTGAATAATTTTTTCAGGGCTTGCGGTTAGTAGTAGGCATGCTTACATGTTAAATGACGGGACCTAGAATAGAACATGATTCATCACTTAAACAAAAAAACATAAAATCCCTTTTTTTCTTTTTCTATTTTTTTATACTTTTCTTAAAATTATATATATATATATATATATATATATATATATATATATATATATATATATATATATATATATATATATATATATATATATATATATATATATATATATATATATATATATATATTTGAAAGGTTATTCACTCCTATCATGGGCATTTAATTGGTTTATATTGCGTAACCCTTCATCCCACTGTTGATGTTCTACTTATTGGAGGTTGGGATTTTGTTCGCAGGGTATGAAACTGATTATATAAGTTCTTAGCTTACAGTAAATTACAAAAATGGTCCCCCTGTTTTCATATTTTTACTGTATTTAGTCCAAAATCATTTTCATTTTCAATTTTGGTCCTTGAAACCTTGAAATAAGGACCAAAGACAGAAAGCACAAGGACCAAAATCGATACAAAACCATGAAATAAATAATAACAGTGAAAAATATTTCAGTTATTGAGTAAACAAGGACCATTTTTAACTATTTGTATTATAGTTTAAAATTTAACAGATGAATAATTTCAATTGTGGGATATCGTAGCAAGATGCAAATCCATGCTCTTTCTGGCCATGATAATATAGTTTGTTTAGTTTTTACTCGACCTATGGTAAGTAATTTTTTAATACTTTTTTTAATAATTCAAAAGATTAACTAATTTTTACATCTTAATCCAGCATCCTCAAGTTGTAAAAGTTATAACTAGGCCACACGATTTGACTAAAGTTTTGGGATCTTAGATATGGTAATCTACTTTTTATTCAAAACAAAATATATATTGTGGGTTCTTTTATTAGAAGTTAGAATTTATCTGGAGTTGTTTATTTTTAAGGTAAACCAATGGCAACTTCTACTCATCACAATGACTTATTAAGAAAAAAGTTGAAATTACAAAGTTGTGAAAGAAAGAAATGAATGTAGGATGTTATAATAAACAAATAAATGGTAGTATATTGCTATTTCTTGCATTTATGTCCACTATGAAGTAGTATAATTCTAATTATATGCGTTAAGGACATTCGTTGAGTATCATCATTAGCTTTTCTTTTCTATAAAATTGGCTACCAATCTCTCTGTTAGTTTGTTAGATGCATCAAGGAAATAGGTACTCTATGACTTTATTTGGTTATATATTCTGCATGTTCTAGACAGAGGGTTGATATGGTAATTTTCTATCTCCACTAAGCTTCATTTTTATAGGATAATACATATATTAAAATATCAACTTCCTAACCTTATTGTTTGATATATTATAAGATAAAGATGCAGACTTTAAAGACTATGTGCATAATCACACAAAAAGCTTTCAGAGCTTGCGTAAACGTTCACCACACCTATCTCGAGACTACATTATTTACACAAATTGTTGTAGGAGTTAGTTGTTGCTACTATTATGGTCATCCTCAGTTAATTCTATAAACATAATAGAAAGTGCTAGATTGATACATCATAATTTTTGTATGATGAAGTTGTTGAATGTGATTTAGTTTTAATATTAGTACATTTATTCATTTATTGTATGAAATTAACTGTTTTGGTGGATGTGTGTGTGTGTGTGTGTGTGTGTATATATATATATATATATATATATATATATATATATATATATATATATATATTATGAGACTTTAATTGTCATTTAATATAAAACTTAGTAAATCTATAGAATTTTTTTTAAAACACTGAAATTTATGACACGTAGAAATGAGCGTCGTCTCTTTTATGATAGACGCTTCCTTGACACACAATGTGTGTCATGAATGCGCATCATAAATGCATGTTGTAAGTTTACGACACGCAAATGTGTGTCATCTTCTTTTATGATGGGGGCTTCCTTGACACGCATTTGCGTGTCTTCTGACCCTTTTATGACATGCAATGCGTGTCATTAAAAGGTATTTTCCTGTTAGTGAATATACATTGAATAACATAGAAGATTCACGTGTGATTATATCATGAAAGATTCACATGTAAGATTCATGTTTGGATATATATATATATATATATATATATATATATATATATATATATATATATATATAACACCCATAAAATTCAAGCCAATTTAAAACTTTTTAAAACATTTAAAACCATTAAGTTATTACAATTTGTTTTCAAATTAATTTAAGCATCATAGTATCCCTAGAAATCAATCATGAAAATATGAGGAGGTGCACGATCACGCCTTTGCCTTCCCACAATCATCAGAAGTACCTGAAATAAAATCAACAACTGTAAGCCCGAAGCTTATTGAGTTTCCCTAAAATACCAACAACATACATATATAACCATATCATATAACAAATACAGAACAACATGTATAATGAGTCTTCAGCCTGACTGGACCGGCTCACAGGCCTTCAGTCTATTTGGACCAGTATCCGAGCCTTCAACACGTCTGGACTGCCTCGTAGGGACTTCAGCCTATCCGGACCGCTTGTTGGGTCTTCGGTCTAACTAGTTTTACCCGGCTCGGGCCTACAGTCTATCCGGTCCGCCCAGGGTGTCTTGGCCTACTGCACACAGCAGGACCTGCCGCAACCCTTTCCCCAGAACAATAAACATGTGCACATAAATATCATACGCTAGCATGCAATAACAAATAGTCATATATATATATATATATATATATATATATATATATATATATATATATATATATATATATATATATATATATATATATATATATATATATCTAACAGCTCACTAACATGGCAACCATCCTATAATCATGATATCAATCTAGCAGATTACTAGCATAGCAACCATCCTAAACTAGGATGTAATCTAACATGGAAACCATCCTAGACTAGGATGTAAATCATAAAGGGCCGGTCTTAGTGCCTTAGACCCTGTTGATATAGTGAGGATTACTCACCTGGCACGGCTGAAATCCCGCAGATGAAATTCTAGCTACTGGTTGACAAATTCCCGAACTGCCAACATCAAACAATACCTAATTAATAATATGGTTCCAAGCCCAAGGTTCAACTCACACACCAAAGGCCCAAAAGTCAAATAATGGGTCAAAGCCAAACATATGGCCCAATTTTCCAAATTGTGCCCAAACCTCTTCATGGTCTTTCCTCAAGGCCAATCCAATTATTTTAGTCCAAACTCTTGATATTTCCATGGCCCGATATCACATAATCATAAAGGCCCATCCAATTATTTTAGTCCAAACTCTTGATATTCCAATATTGCCTTAGGTTAATTGTCAATGATTATTAATTATTATTTTAGGTTTATTAAATAATTCTCGCGCAGTCCCGATCAATCCCAAAATTAGGGTTTCAAGGCATTAGGGTTTTCCAAACCCTAATTAGGGTTTCCAACCCAATTACCAGCCCATTAATCAAATGGTTAGACTTTTAGGTCAATTAGGGCTTCATTGGGCCCACTTTGTCCAAGCATCCCCAAACGAGTCCAAAACACAACAAAGCACACTGCCACCCAACACAGCAGTTGGTGGCGGCAGGAGGCGACAACCACCACCTCACGCTGGTGGTTATGGATTTTCCATTATTATTCCGGCCGATTAAGTAGAATTTACAACCCGAAATCCCGAATAAACACACATACACACACTAAGGTAACCACACACACACAGTCGTATTGTGGCGGAAGGTAGTGATCGGAGGTGCTAGCCACCACCTCAAGGTGGTTGTGGCGGTGGCTCACTTTTGCGTCTAGTTTACACAAACCAGACAAACTCTCTTAATGAAATACAGCAACAGTACACTCACACATACACCTAATCACATAGAAAAGCACACACACAACCACCTTCCACGGTGGCTGGTGGTGACAGCAAATGGCAGCAGGCATCGGCTACCATGCCTGGCGGCCATGGTGGTTCTTTTCCTTGGTTTCTGGCCAATAAATGACCACCCATACGAATACTTGAGCTCTTGCAGAACATAAAACCATCTCATCCACCATCAAGGCGACGAGCGGCAAACGGAGCGGAAACAACATCGGTTAATGGCGGCAATAGCTTGACCCTCTTCACTCCCGACGTCCCACTGTCAATCTTCTTCTTCAGCCACAATAAAAACAACGATGACTAGGGGCAGTGGATGCAGGTGCGTCTTTAACCGATGACAGCGGTGGTAGTGGTTGAGGCACTATGAGCATAGGACGGAGAAAGGTGGCGACTAACGGTAACTAGTTGTTGTGGGACGAGCCCCAAAGCGAGTGGTGATCGGAATGGTACTGGCAACAATCGGGTGTGGATGTGAACGGTGACAGATTAGAGAAGAAGAATAAAGGAACGATGGAGAGGTGACATCAGCGCTCACATCTTCGTCGGGGAGTCTTCTTCGTCACCGGCAGTAGGGTACAAGCGTGGTGTTTCAGCGACTGGCGGCACTGGAGGTAGAGGAAGGAGGGTGGCCGGTGGGAGACATAACAACACATTTGGTCCCTCCTTCACCCTTTTCTTTCAATTTCGATCCAAAATTTACCATTTCAACCCCTCCTTCTGAAAACCCTTACAAATCAAGTCCAAATAATATCAAACACCACTTGACTTACAAAAATATTTACAAATTAAATCCCAAAATTACATTTTAACCCCTAGAGATTCAAATCTTATCATTTGGCTTCCCGAAACCAACTCTCGGCTAATTATTATTTGGTTTTGGATTATTATAATATTAAATAATAATAAAAGTTACTTTTCAGGGTTCCAGATTTATTATTTAATTATCTTATTTTAAACGGATGTTACAATATAATGTGTGGTTCACATGTAGTTATATCCTTTAAGATTTACACTTTAATATAAAAAAAAAACATATAAATTACCTGTGATTATATCACGTGACATTTACATGTAATTATTTCATGGAAGATTTATGTGTGATTATATCGTGTAAAATTCACATATGAATATGTGTTGAGAACACATAGGATTCATATATGACAATATTATAGAAGATTTGCAAGTTAATAAACAGTTGAATAACACATAAGATTCACATTTGGTGATCTTATATAATATTCCCATGTGATTATATCATAAAGCTTGGATTTTGTCATGCTCAACAACAATCCCTGCTAGCCAGAAGTAATAAATAATACTAGGTTTTCCTCAATAACTACGGTTACTTGCTTTTTAATATGCGTATATAGTAAGATAGTAGTCATTTCAACAATGAAAGAAAATTACTCCGAACATGGTAACAAGTGTGTTGAATTTTTTTATTTGATATGTCAACTATATGTTCGAGATGAAGGCATGAGATGATGTATTGTCTTGTTGCATCAGATATTTCTCCTAAAAGTCAAAATCTATATCCAAGATACTTTAGCAGACTTTATAAAATTGCTTCCAAACATTTTGAAAATGGATAGTACAAAATATGATCAACTGACTACAAAAAAGAGTGAGACGAATATTTAGAATTAAGATAAATATTGAATTACACTATTGATTTTTTATTCCACTTCACATTAAGCAAAATTAACTAATAGGGCATCTATTGATTGACAAATTCAACTGAAATTTAGTGAACAAACTCGCTTGATTAATAGTAAATTTTCATTAGATCTAACGCTTTGAACTCAAATCTTCCTTAATTCCTTATATTGGTGCGAAAGCTAGGGTTTAAGGGAGAAACCCTAAATTCCCTTTCTTGGTGACCAAGCAGCTCACTCCCCTCATTCAAGGGGCTCGGACAAAAACTCTTGGGCTTGCCCAAGTGATTTTTGTCTACGTCATCCACTAAGGTTCTTGGGCCTTCTTTCTTCAACTTTCAATAAATATCCAAAAAGACCCTGTTAGGGTGCAAAGTCATGCTTGGATGTTATTTGTGCTTACCCTCTTGTATTATGTAATGAGTTATCTTTCCTATAAATAGGACGTGAGTGACACTCATTTTTGTAATGTTTATTTGGAAAGTTAGACTAGAGAGAGAATTGTACAAGACCTACTTTGTATTTTCTTTCTAGATCTAATGAGAGATTAAACCAGATTTATTTACTCATTGTGTTCATAATTCTTACAATGATTCACTAGGTCTTATCAATTCTGCATATGTCATCATAATCAACACCACTACAATTGGTATCAGAGTGGGTGTTCTTTATTGATCAAGAATAGATCAATGATGACATTCTAGATTTGGTGATTCTTCATTTGATTTTTGATCTTCGTGATTTAGAGAGTTTTTGGATTCTAGAAATCGAATTGTTCATTGATTCTATTCATTTTTCAATTTTCTTTACTACAATTCAAGTGATTTTAGCTTTCTCTCTCTAGAAAACCCATTCAAAATCAATTTCTCTCTCTAGAAAAACCGAAGATCTTATCGATTCATCAATGATGGTAGACTTGCATTATGATTATTGGGTTGTGATCATTGAAGAAGTAAAACACAAAGTCAACGAAAATCAATTATATGGATTATTGTTGAAAGCAAGGTTGATTTCATGGGGTACTATGGTTTCTTATGGAGGTTTGAAGGATGATCATGGAAGATTGATATTTCAACCACTTTCGAAGATTGGATGTTTGCTTGAAATCGCCATGAATATGTTATCTTGGTGTGGAAATCAAAAGGAAGAAAAAGAAAGAGAATTATTCAAAAAGGAACATTTTACTCTTATTGAAGACCCAAATAATCTTCATGTTCTTAAGTATGTTGAAGTTCAAGACTATAGAGTTCAATGTGATGTTCTTGATGTTTGTTAAATTCATGACAAGAAGATTTAAGTTGATTCTCATGAAGATGAAAAAGTTTTTTGCTCAATTGGAGTTCAAACCGATGATATTTTGTCTTCTTGTGATTCGTTTGAAGGGATGATTCCTTATTGAAAGCCATTAATCCAAGAAATTCGCAAATATCAAACTCCAAAAGATATGATCCAAAATTTTCAAGTTGAAGTTATGGAAAGTGGGTTTGTTCATTTATTTAAATCTTCAAGCGGTTTTATTCACAAAAATCATCAAATGTTGTTGTGAAGCCGAAATCCATGAAGCAAAGTTTGGGGTTCCAAATCAACAATCTTCAAATGTTGCAATGAATTTGAAGTCAAAACCCAAAAGTGTTGATGGTTCTTATGAATATGTTCTTATATCATTGAATAACACGAAGAACGAGTTGTACAACACGCATCGTGGGTGGTACAATGTTCATATTGGAGATTTTCTGGTTCCAACAAAAGAACCATTGTAACACCAGTCAAAATAGGTCAAAAACAATCACATGTGATTACGCCAATCATGTAATGTGACTTTGTTAAACTAGTAAAGTGACAAACTTTATATGTAATTCATGAGAAAGTATGAACTTTCATACATAACTTATGACACAACTCAAAGTATACGTCCACACGAATCCAAAAATACAGAGAACGTCTAAATTTGACTTCGTGTGAAGAAGTTATGATAAACCCTAACACTATAAATCTCTATAATAATAGGATTTTAAAATAGACTTAGAATTATCTACTTGAGTCTAAATGATAGTTGCAGTACTCTTAAATACCTACGCGTGGATATAAAGAACATCAAAAACGGAGTTCGTATGCAAAAGTTACGACCTTCCAAAGTTACCGCTGTCTGAGTGCACGACACGTGTCAGAAACCCTAATCTGACTGGACTCACGACGTGAGCATCAAAACTCACGACGTGAGGAGTCAACCCGCCATATTTCGGATCTAGAAGGTGTGACGAGGCTGCGGGGGGATAAGATCCAAACTCACGACGTGAATATTGAGATTTCATGGCGTGAGGAGTCATTTTGCCACCTTCGGAAGCTACAAGAGTTTCTCACGATGTGAACAGTGAGTTTCTCACGTCGTGAGGGCCAAAAATCTTACTATAAATAGCAAGATCAACCCCAGCCATTCCTACACCTGATCTTCTTTCTCCTATCTCCTTTGCTGAAGCCCTCTTGCATCCCGAGCCCCGACGACCTTGTACGCTGACCTTTTTGCTTAGATAACATAAAATCACGCTAATAAGGTGAGTTTCACGGCCCCACTTTCTAATATTTTTGGGGGAAAACGCATGCTAAATATTATATATACATTATTATTATGTCTATATGATAGTATATTAGTATCAACGTAGATATTTATAATAACCAGAATATAGTTATTACATATTTGAAAGTATAAAACTATCGTAAAGTTGTTAGTATGCTATTGGTTATAGTACTATATTCATATAGATCTTGAGTTATACTTAGGATTATATATATATATATATATATATATATATATATATATATATATATATATATATTTTGTGTGCGATATAGTTCTGAATTTATATTCGGAAGTTCTATATGTTAATTTATATAATATGTTGTTATTATTAGTTTTATGACAAGATAAAACTTAGTATGTTATAGGTTATTATTGATAGTTTTATGTCAAGATAAAACTAGGAACGTTATATGTTGTTATTATTGGTTTTAGGTCAAGATAAAGCCTGGTTTTACTTCAAGATATAGCTGTTATACTACCTAAATGTTATGAAGTTAGGAGTGATGTTTAAAAGCATAGTCTAGTGACATAGGGTTTTAGACATGAAAATGCTTTTGTTGTTAGGACCATAGAACTCCGTCAAAGTCTACATGAGCTACCTCATTCATCAACTAAGATTGGGGATCTTAGTGGAAGTCCTCTGACCTATAACCGTTAATCCGGTGTGAGTGAGGAAGACGTGTATGAATAAGATACGGGTTGACGACCCCACTCGTGGTTGTTAATTACAACCCAAGACAAGCGAGTGACGATTCGTTCCTTTTATATTTATTCCGGCGTCGATGAAGCGTGCGGTGTTGTTCTCATGGTAAATCATGAGTGTATTGTTCTCATGGTAATTCATGAGTGTATTGTTTCTCATGGTAAATCATGAGTGTATTGTTTTGTCAGAGGTTTTGTTGTCAAGCAGCGGTTACGGACTCATGGTAGCAGGTTGTTAGAAGCATTATACTTTGTTGTTATACAAGTATTAATGTTAAGTATAAGTTTCCCCCTACTTATACCCTAGGTACTACTTATATTAAGTAGATAATTATACCTAGCACACATACTCGTATAGAATTGAAATAGATTTATACGTAGTGGTTTTTCTCGTATAGAATTGAAATAGATTTATAAGTAGTGATTTTTACTCGTATAGAATTGAAATAAGATTTATATGTAGCAACTTTAGTTTGTATGGAATTACAAACACTTATATTTATAGTATATGAGACTTATAGGTAAACTATTTATTTGTTAAGTAACTTTTATACCTAGGATATACATACTATACGCTCGAGAGTCAAACTAATACTTTCAAAACTATACTTTTGAACTTGGAAAATGTATTATTTTTTATATGGATTCAAAACCTGTGGACTCACCAACTTTATGTTGACGTATTTTTAAATGCATGTGTTTTTAGGATGTTGATAACTATGATACAAGAAATGACGTTACACCACCCGGTGTTTCCACCGACGGCCGGGGTGTGACAACCATGATCTTCAAAATTTGATTCGTTTGTTGCAAATGGAACTCGTATTGTCAAAAATGTATCTCAAATTCTCAAATGGATTCCAAAACGTTCATGACTTCGATTCGTGCTTTGTGTTTTTTTTTTTTTTTGATCGTTTTGTCTTATTGGATCAAATCCGTTCCAAACCCCATTGATTGATCCAATTATTTTTATTTTGATCAAATCCAAAATTAAAATCATTTTCTCACATGTTTTTTAAACTAAAATTTCGTTGTTCATCATAAATGATTTAACCCAAAGCTAAATTTCGATACTGTTCATTGAGCCCATATTTTGAATTTGTTACTATTCATCAAGTCGATGTCTATTTCTTTAGCCCAATTGTAAATCCATTATTTGTACGATATTTTCTATCAGTTTGCATATACCATTTTTGTTTCCACTTAGTATGTGAATCAGTTTTCGTGATTGATTAATATTTTGTAAATAGCATAAAAAGATGATTTCAATTTTTGTTGTATTTGCTTGAATAGTTTGATGGTTGAACAAGTTTGATTCCAATTCAAAAGATGATTTCAATTCAGTGATAATGAATGGTTTGATATCGAGATTTATATGGTTTGGAGTTTCAAATTTGATTCGATTGTTTTGGTGTCGATGGTCACGATAAAAGATTCGAGGATCGAAGGCTTGATTATTGAAACCGAAGGCTTGAAAATTAAAATCGAAGGCTGTGATTTTGGAATGGGAAGTATTGATGTCGAATTTGAAGGCTTCATTATGAGTAGTTAAATTTGGACTTCGCTTTTGTGTTGATATATCGATGAAGAACAGGTAGTCGATGGGTGGTTTGGAATGGAGCTTTGAGTATTCGACATGGAAGGAATCGATATCGATGGGTGTATGCTTGATTTCGAAGGGTTGGAAGTAATCGATATGTAAAACGAAGACTGTGGATTCATTGTCGAGAATCATTAACTATGCTTCATTGGCGAGGACCTTTAACACTTCGTTGACGAGGACCGTACATGGTTCATTAACGAGGGTTCTTGAGATTAAAAGCGAAGGGTTTATTAAAAGCAAAGGGTTAAAGGGTTGATTAAAAGCAAATGGTTGAATTTTCGGTTGATCAATCATGCTTTGTTATCGAGGGATATAGATGAAAAGCGAGCAGTCGACTGATAAAACGAAGTGAATTAGGGAAGAAAACAAACATTCTCATTTTGAGTCCCTCATCTTTCAATTATTTGGCAATTTTCACCTAATTTCCAAATGATGTAAACAACTTGTGAAGAAGGAAGAAGTTTGCATTTAGTCTATGTAGTTACGACATGTTGGTAGAAACTACCTAACTTCGAAATAGGACTAAAAATATTGAGAAATTGAAGAAGTTTCAAATTCAGTACCTGTAGTTTATGCGAATTAACGCTTTATGCCTAGTTTCATAATTGGGGGAGTGTTTCGCATCCTAGACTATTTTTGGCGCAACAAGTCCCTATAGAATTCTGATATTGATAGTTTTTATCTAGATTTTCGAAATTCTTGCAACTCTCACCCAAAAGTCGAAACTTTTCATAAATTTTGAATTTTTTCGTGGCTTTTTCGTGATTATTTTTCCATACAAGTTTTTCGCAGTTTCGTTTTTGGCACACATCAAAGGGGAGTTTTGTGAAGTTTATTCCTTGAGCACTTCTCACCTTTAATAGGTTTTATAATCATTTGTTGATTATAAAAAAAAGGGAGAATGAAGAGTGAGCATTCGATGCTACTCGGGCTTCTCGGGTATTCATTTGCAAATTTGAAGTCCGATATCATTTCAAGGGGGAGTTGGTCTTGATCGCAAGAGCTCGTTGGATATTGAAGCCATGAAATCTAATCCTAACATTGAGGGGGAGAATGTTAGGGTGCAAAGTCATTCTTGGATGTTATTTGTGCTTACCATCTTGTATTGTGTAATGAGTTGTCTTACCTATAAATAGGAAGTGAGTGACACTCATTTATGCAATGTTCATTTGGAGAGTTAGGCTAGAGAGAGAATTATACAAGTCCCACTTTATATTTTCATTCTAGATCTAATGAGAGCTTAAACAAGATTTATTTACTCCTTGTGTTCGTGATTCTTATAATGATTCACTAGATCTTATCAATTCCGCATATGTCATCATAATCAACACCACTATAGACCCTGCACATTTAATTAATCCAATTAATCCCAAAATTAATTCTAATTAATTTCTAATTAGTTATTTATTAAACAATATGATTTCTAATAAATATATTATTTTCATATACATTAATAAATCATTTATTTCAATTTATTACTCAAATAATAAATCAACCTCTCTTTCTCCAAAATCATCATGTCCAGTTGTTAGGTTTGAGGGAAACCGAAAAGGACTATGCTACTATCAATTCAAGTATACACCAATTATAGTTATGGTATTTGATTCCAAATCCAACAATCTTCCCTAACCTCCATCACTCTCAACCTCAGAAACCCTAACCGTAATCCCTATTGGTCATTCTTGGCTCATATTGGTTCTTTTGGTGGCTTGAAGAAGAAGATGATGATGATGGCTTTCTAGTGTGTCGATCCATTAAGTAAATCTCATCACCATCCTCTGGTGCATTCTCTAAACTCTTGTAAGTGTTCAAGATCCATGTTTTTTGTTCTAAGCTTCTAGATCTAGGTTTCATGTACCATTTCTTCATGATTGTAGAAGTTTTGTTGAACGGATTCCATAAAGTTGGCAACTTTATGGATCCTTGAGGTCCCTTTGAGGTGATATGTTGCAGATATGGAGTTTCTTGGAGTATTTGGTCCCCTGAAAAAGTTTTAGTTCATTTACCCCTATTTTTTACTTAAAAATGGAGGATACATGCATGCCCATAAAGCACCAACTTTTATGATCCATTTGGTGTAGGAAATCTTTCTGGCGAACCTAGTTCAGTGTCTATGGTGATTAAGATCTTCATGGATAAGACATGCCTTTTGATGTACTAAAGAACCTAGGTTTAGAGATCATGTCTTATTGGAATGCTTAATGGATAAAGTTGGGAACTTTATCCCTCAAGACCTTACGAAGAAGTGGATCTGAGTTTGGATTCCGTTAGTGTGGTTGCAAACATCTTAATGTATTAAGTTGCTGAAGATCTAGTTCCCGCGACGTGGCACCTTGTTTGTCACGATGTGGCAACTGGAGTAAGACCCGGCTGTTTTATCATCTTGCTTCCATGACGTGGCCAATATGAGGTTATGAAATGGCAACTTGCTGAAGTATTTTGGATGTTTGACTTTGGACCGTTGACTCTGACTTTTAGACCTGGTCAACTTTTGGTCAGATTGTTACTTGAGAAGGTGAACTAAGGATTCTCCTTGTGTGACTATTTAGGTGGTTTTTGGCACTTGATTTCAGATTGTGTGAGCTGTTGACTTTTGACTGCATTAGCAATGTGAATCTTCTCATTATATTGTGTAGGATGCTAGATGTCTTTATTACTTTTGCATTGATATGTTGGGTTGGGCCCTTTATTAATGTGTTGGGATAGATACATTTATTTGCATGTTGGGTTGGACCCATTGGTGTGCATGTTGGGATAGGCCCATTGGTATCAATGTTAGGTTGGTCCCATTTTCATGTTAGGTTGGGCATATGCCCATAGATATCTTGGGCTCGGCTCATTGTATGGTATGTGGCATTTTAGGGAACTCACTAAGCTTTTTGCTTACGGTTTGTGGTTTAAACATTTTTAGGTACTTCTAATTGCAAAGGGAAAGGCCCGACGTGACTGTACCACATCCCCTAATGGCTTTTTCTCACTGATTGCTTTTGATTTACTCCGATGTTTGAAAAATACATTTTACTTTGTTGGTTTTGGAATATATTTTTGTATGACATGTTGGTTTATAAAGGAAAATTGATATTTCAAAATTTAGGATGTTACACTAATCACAAGTGATAGATTTATACCTTTGTCATTTTTTACGCACTCTTCTCTATTACTTCTTCCACAGTAACCAATTTTGATTTTCATTTAGGCTTCTCAGAGATGAACGATTCAAAAAATTACAAATGATTAAACCAAGTCAAGATAAATAAATCATACAATGTTCATGTGATGTCCCAATTTTCATGTCCAATTTAAAAATTTTATTGTATGCTTTATTTATTTTAGAGTATAAAAATTAATGATGAATTTGTTCCAAAAATGTGAGAATCTTAGTATCAAATCCAAGGAAAGGTATTTCATTTATAATTAAAAATATGGGATGCCATCTTCAATACATATACATAAGCATAACGAGTTTTAATAGGCCTTACAACATCTTTTTATACTACTGGCCTACAAGCTCCTCAAATCACTCATCATCCAAGTGTCTTCGTACAACTACTTGTGATACAAATAAATTGAGTGGGTCAGACTTGGGGCCTGATAATCACACAGGGTTTTCAATCCATAATAATTAATTTCTTTAATTATAAACTCCCATCAATTAATAATTTACCCAATTACCCATTCCCGTTATTCTGACATTCTGATCCTAATATATTAATCTAATTGTACCTATCCTAAGGATCATCATCATCAATGGATAAACAATATTTCTTGAGGGATTCCCTAGCATTATATATCAATAAGGAAACCATGGGGGGGGATATAGTACACCAAATTAGCAGATAGTTCATTAACACCTACAGGTTGCGAACCTGCCAACATTCCAATGGACTGTCTAGAATAGTCTATGGTCATCATCTATACTCTGCTAGCGACTGGTTCATCAATATTCAAGTCCTCTCATCATCATCTCATGAAACTTCAAAAATTCAAAACTTCTTCTTTACTTTGCTATAAGAAAATACATATATGATTAAATCAAGTAAAAATCATATAAATTATCTAACAAAGATATCAAGTAATTCCGATAATAGGAACACATAACGTTTAATCACCTTGAAAACTTTATATCTATGTGTAAGCTGAAAGTAAATATGCACTCACTTGTTAAAGTGATGACTAGAAAGCTAGGCAGCTTCTCTTCAGCACTTATGACGCGACTTAGGTTCAATTATCACTATGTATTAGTTTATAATTTCTTATGACTAACTAATAGTCAATATTCATAAGCAATCCCAATGTATACCAAGAGTTCTATCAAATAAGGATCACCTAGGCAAGACAGTAGGGAGGGAAGACCATTTGGTGTATATCCCATTTAAAATCCAACAACCAACACAACATAACCATTCTAGGCACCTCTCCCATAAGTAGATCAATCAGTATAATGGCATGGAATTACTAATAAATCTTATTTATAGATTCATAACAACGACTACGAATATAAATATATGTTACACTAAAATAAGGTTGAGCGTAATTTTAATTATAGAGATTTCCTAGACAAAAGTGTGGAAATTGCACTAGTGGAGCTCCTAATTGATATCTACTACTTGCTGAGCACCCAGGGGTGCAGGGCTTCATCGGAGTACCAAAAACTAAGGAAAATGGACTAAAAGGTTGTAATACTCTAGAGAGAAGTCTTGTAGGGGTGTGAGGGTTGAAGCATATACATAGGCGGGTATTTATAGCCGAAAAAACATGGATGCTGCACCCAAATTAGGTTCGTGCCACGCCCTGACCTAGTTGACCCTCTTAGACGTTGGCACGTGTTCGATGTTGCATGGTACGGTGTGGTCCTTCTAGAAACATGTATGACGTGTGCTTTTTGCATGGGGTGCATCTTGTGAAACTTCAAAAATTCATAACTTCTTCATACGAACTCTACTTTTGACGTTTTCATAAACGAATCGAACTCGTTGCAACAACATATGATTCAGGTTGCATCTTCGTTTTACAAGATTGATCTTCGCTTAGGGTATCATCAGATGAGAATTAGGGATAAAGACATATCGAATATGGCGTTTAGAACTCATTATGGTCATTACGAGTTTGTGGTGATGTCATTTGGTCATACCAATGCTCCTGCAGCGTTCATGGATCTCATGAACCGGGTTTACAGACCGAGGCTGGATCGGTCTGTTATCATTTTCATTGATGATATTTTGGTCTATATTAAGACCAAAGAGCAGCACGAGCAGAATTTGAGGGAGGTCCAATACTACTTTCCACACCTACCTGTACCATCCCCAAGGCTATCCCTGATACCCCTAATTCACCCGACCACACATCATGGCCCACAAATCACAACACCAGCTCAAATCCTAGACTATTCTAGGACTTCCCAATCCCTATTGAACCAAAAGATCAAACCAATCATAGCAGGTTGCCCTATGCATGGAAGTTCTACACATATAGAATCACATAGATTGTCAAATAAGCTTCTACCCTATGCCAGAACCAAACAAGGAACGTGAATAAGGTAGAATTCATCATTTTATGGCTATGCAATCCTAAACATATACAAATTGGAAAGCATGAACATAGAAAGTAATCAATTCAACATCAATTTCCAAATATAACTATAGCATGTGTATTACTCTAGAAACACTTATTTGGGCTCGGCTGATTACGTGCATTGCACTCTCCCCTTTTACTTATAAAATCGTTTTCAATAAAATTTGTAACTTTTAGTTTATTTTTGAAAAAAGGTTTACTATTTCCTGAGTTTGAGTTCTAACACACCCAGGAGTGTGCCCGAATCCCTCAAACCAAGGCTCTGATACCAACTTGTAACAACCCAAAATTAAAGTAAAAAGTCTCATTTGAATAATTAAAAATTCCTATTTAATATTTAGAAATTCCAATCACATTTGGTTCTAGGATTCCAATACATAATCATATTATTTGGAAAGACCAGAGTGTCCATAAAAAATAGTGGGAAAAATACTAGAGAGTGCACGCCACAACATCATGTTGGGCCCTTACCCTTAGATCCCGAAGTGCCTGAAACATCTAACAACTATATGCACACACTTAGTGAGTTTCCCAAAAACACATAAACATATAACCATATATTTCCATGTACACATAAACATAAGTTTTCCATGGACTCCCTCAATGGTCTTCATTTGGAATACCGAGGGCTACCCCCATGGTCTTGTATCCCAGTGCCATGGGCTCCCTCCAAGGTCTTGCAGAGTGTCATGGGCTTCCCCCATGGTCTTCATATAAGTCAACACATAAGTTAATCCAAATTGTAGAAAAATCAATTACAATACTCTTATAACAAATAATGGGTTGGCCTTGGTGCCTTCGACCCATGGGTGTAGTGAGAAGACTCACCTCAATTTGTTGAACACAATAGTTGCTCGCCTAACTGTCTGAATCTCACACTGAACTATAATACACATATCCCTAAATTAAGATTACAATTCAACCTAGACAAAGAGTCCAAACACTTAAGCCTAAGCCATTCGATGATGGCCGAAAAGTCTTCTCTTTACTAATAGGCCTAGGATCCAAGATAAAAGCTATTAATAGGCCACATGGCCCAATAAGCCCAACCAATACAAATATGGCCCAAAACAGAATAACAGTCCACTATCCTAAATGGGACCACTCCCAACATGGAATAAGGCCTAATAACCCATAAGCCCACATGAAGCCTAAATCCTTCTGAGGTGTGTATGCCAAAAATACCACTCCAGTACGCTTAGCGTACTGATCCCTTTGGATGTACGCACAACATATATACTATTACACCCAGCGTACAAGCTGATTATGCACCAACGACCATTTAGTTCTTAATACTTGGGATTTCAATGTTAAACTTCAGATATGAGTCCATTAAGATGTCCTAGGGCATAAAGTTGTCAACTTTATACCCTTGCATGCCATAAAGGTCCCAATACTTTATTCTTCCCATCAAGACCTCATTTAAGATTTTAAGCCCATGCCTGGAATCAAACTAACCTTCAAAATGCCACCTTTATGCATCTAACATGCTCAAAGAGCTTAGATCTAACCATTATAGCCTCTGGAGTTTCTCAACTCACAAGAGAGGGTCTAAGAACCAAAAAGGGATTCCATAACAAAACCCTAGATCAAACTAACAAAAGAGATAACAAGGTTATAACTTTATACCTCCAAAAGTTCCTCAAGATGAACTTGATGCAGGATCTAGAAGCTCAATGACACCTAAGACTTGCTCACTACCTTCTCCTTCTTGAATGCTTTTTTAAATGGCCACCAAAACACACCTTAAGCTCAAGAATCACACTCTCATGAAAATCTAGGGTTAAGGGACGAAATGAGGATATGGAGGTGTTGGGTTTTCAGCAATCTAACACTTCCTAAGTGTGCATGCAACCCTAATAAACCTTGGATCTATGTTTGTCTAAATACATGCAAAATAATAATTTTCCAAGGTTTATAACCTATCTAACATGGCATGGGGAACATTTCAACATAAAAGAGTTAGAAGAGATTACATACCTTTTGGTGAGTTTGGTTCTAAGGAGTTTGAGGGCCAAGCACCAATAGTGTGAATGCCTCAAATGGAATCACAAACACCACAAACTCTTGGAAAACTTTGATGAGAGTATACACCTTGTATAAATCGGCCACACACATGCACACACACACTAGTTCACTAGTTTTCTCTTAGGCTTCATTTCATGCTCCATAAGCATGCTTATATAGTGTGCATGGTTAGGGTGAAACCCTAATAACCCATGTCTTTTCCTTTTCCAAGGATCCATGGGTTAAAAGCTCCATGGATCATCCATGGACTTCCACATAAGCCTAGCCCATTAACAAATGAGTATTATCCCACACTATATAAAACAAATAGCCCATAATTTAATTAGTATTCCTTTTAATCTCTAAATTAATTCATAATTAATTTAAGACTAAAACTAATTAAATAACGTAACTTCATATTAATATATTATAACTCATAATATATTAATAAACATATGTGTATAACTCTCATAAAATTATCCATAATAGTTTGGATGAGATGCAACCCAAATGGACCATGCCGGTCGGGTCAAGTATATACCAAATAAGTTATGGACTTAGACACCTTATCCAACAGACTCCCACTTGGATAAGTCTAATAACTATATTTTCCTATAACTTCAGGAACCAACCAACAATCGTAGCTCTCGAAAACTCCCTCGAACAATGAAGACTCTGTCGAACTATGAAGCGCCATTTTAGATAAGTGATCACATAATCCTCTGTTCTCATGATATCAGCCGGACAAACACATGGAACTATGTCTTGCTTATTGTCTAGCAGTTGTTTCTCGATTTTCCGATTTGTTTGACGAAGAACTTCACTGAACACATCGGTTTAGTTCTGACCAGGCCTGGTACATGGGTCAACACAAAATCATCGAGGGGCCCGGATATCGCTTCTATTTCTAGAAGGAACAGATAAACTTCGACTGATATGCTTGTTCTACTACTTATTGAATTGTACACAAAGGCACGTTTTATAACATCAAGTTACTGATGCGTTTACGTGCAATCAATGCACAACCAACTCATAGGTAACAACTCATATCTCTAGGTTTAAAGATTTATATGATGTTATCGTCTCACGATCACTCGAGATAAATTCCATGAAGTGATACAAGTGAGCATGGGTTTATACCAATACTCATAACTTATGAGTACTCATGAATGTTGCAGCAACCATTGCCATGTCTAAACACCTTTAAGGCATCTACAAACCCAATTCATGACAATCTTGATTCATACCTACTTCCGACGTATGATCGATTGTGGAGGTTTGAATAAATTAATTATTCTGGAAGTCAAAACATGCAAAACTGAAACAATAGTAAATAATTGACAATGATAGTAACACTTTACTCATAAATAAATCACAAATTTTATTCATCATCAAACGTCGATTACATTTTACAAGTTTCAGGAAAACTATCTAATCTGTAAAACTAATATCGTCCCTCAGCCCGATGCGTCTCGCATGCTGAAAATGCTTAACCCTCGTCAGTCCCTTCGTAAGGGGATCTGCAGGATTCTCATCTGACGATATCCTCCTTGTCACAAGGAGTCCTTCTTCAATCTTGTGTCTTATGAAGTGATATTTTCTGTCAATGTGTCGGGATCTGCCATGATCTCTTGGTTCCTTGGCTAAGGTAACCGCACTATTGTTGTCACAGAAAATCTCTATAGGTTCCTTAATAGCTGGTACAACTCCAAGGTCTCCGATGAAGTTCTTTAGCCATATCGCCTCCTTCGCTGCTTCACTCGCTGCTATATACTCTGATTCACAAGTCGAATCAGCCACCGTCTCCTGCTTGGAACTCTTCCAAGAAATTGCCCCTCCATTTAAGGTAAAGATCCAGCCCGACTGAGAGCGGAAATTATCCCTATCAGTCTGGAAACCAGCATCACTATACCCTAATATTCTCAAGTCATCACTGCCACCAAGGGTAAGGATCCAATCCTTAGTCCTCCGCAGGTACTTGAAAATGTTCTTTACCGCGGTCCAATGAGCCTTGCCAGGGTTCCCCTGATACCTGCTGACCATGCTCAAAGCAAATGCCACATCAGGACGGGTACAAGTCATAGCATACATGATCGAGCCAACTGCGGAAGCATATGGTAATTGGCTCATCTCAGCTATCTCTGTCTCTGTACTCGGACTCTGAGTCTTACTCAGTTTGGTATTGCTTTGGATTGGTAAATCTCCTTTCTTGGAATTCTCCATGTTGAACCTTTTCAACACCTTATCCAAGTAGATACTCTGACTAAGTCCAATTAGTCTTCTACTCCTTTCTCTTAATATCCTTATCCCTAGGATATAGGTAGCCTCCCCTAGGTCCTTCATAGCAAAGCACTTCCCAAGCCAGGACTTAACCTCCTGCAAGGTTGGGATGTCATTTCCTATGAGTAGTATGTCATCCACATACAGTACCAAGAAGCTACCTATACTCCCACTAGCTCTGACATACACGCAAGACTCATCTTCGCTTCTCAAGAAGCCAAACTCTTTTACCTTCTCATCAAAACAAAGATTCCAGCTACGAGATGCTTGTTTTAATCCATAAATGGATTTCTCAAGCTTGCATACTCTATTAGGGTACTCTGCATTGACAAAACCCTCTGGCTGATTCATGTACACATCCTCAGCCAACTTTCCATTAAGGAAAGCGGTTTTGACATCCATTTGCCATATTTCATAATCATGAAATGCTGCAATGGCTAACATAACCCTAATAGACTTAATCTTGGCCACCGGCGAGAAGGTTTCATCATAATCAACACCTTGAGTTTGAGTAAAACCCTTCGCAACCAGTCGAGCCTTATAAGTATGCACTTTTCCTTCCATGTTTGTCTTCTTTTTGAAGATCCATTTGCACCCGACTGTTTTACGGCCTGGTACATTGTCCACCAAGTTCCAAACTTGATTGTCATACATGGACTGTATCTCGCTGTCCATAGCCTCCTTCCATTTAGCAGACTCCGGGCCTGCCATGGCTTCCTTAACACTGCTAGGTTCATCCAAAGTTACTAGTGTACTATCACTAATAAACGTATCACCTTCCGTAGTAATATGAAAACCATAATAAAACGAAGGTGTGTTCCTAACCCGTATGGAACGTCTCGGAGGTACAGACTCGTCAGCTGGATCAACAGGAGTTTCCTCCTCAGGTTGATTGCTAGTGTCTGAGGTTCCTTCATCAATTGATTCTTGAATTTCTTCAAGATCAATCTGCCTCCCACTGTCTCCTTGGCTTATAAATTCTTTCTCGCGAAAGATCCCTCTTCGTGCTACAAAGACCACATTCTCACTGGGTCTGTAGAAAAGGTAACCGAAGGATTTCTGTGGGTAGCCAATGAAAATACACCTTTCACTTCGGGGTTCAAGCTTATCATGAGTTTCGCGCCTCACGAAGACTTCGCAACCCCAAATTTTGATGTGGTCTAAATTGGGAACCTTCCCAGTCCACATTTCATGAGGTGTTTTGGTAACCTTCTTTGTAGGGACTAGATTAAGGATATGGGCGGCAGTCTCTAAGGCATACCCCCAAAAAGAGATTGGTAACGAAACTTGACTCATCATAGAGCGAACCATGTCCAACAAGGTTCGATTACGCCTCTCAGCTACACCATTCAGCTGTGGTGTCCTGGGAGGAGTCAATTGTGAGACAATCCCACACTCCTTAAGGTAGTCAAGGAACTCGGTACTAAGATACTCACCACCTCGATCGGATCGAAGCATCTTAATGTTCCTGCCCAATTGATTTTCTACTTCTTGCTTGAATTCCTTAAACCTTTTAAAGGTTTCGGACTTGTGTTTGATTAAGTAGACATACCCATATCTACTAAAATCATCAATAAAAGTCACATAATACCGATTAGCATCTCTTGTGGCGGTTTTGAATGGCCCACATACATCAGTATGTATTAGGTCCAATAAACCTTCACCCCTCTCACAAGTTCCAGTGAAGGGTGATTTTGTCATTTTTCCAAGTAGACAAGATTCACAACTATCATCTGATTTGAGGTCAAATGATTCCAAGACTCCACTCTTTTGGAGTTGTCCTATGCGTTTCTTGTTTACATGTCCAAGACAACAATGCCACAATGATGTTTTATCTAGGCTAGTAGAAGAATCAATATACAACACATTATTTCCTAAGTTGTCTACAATCGACACAGTTTCATACACGCCATCACAAGGTAATGCTTTAAAATAAAACACATTATTAAAGAAAGCATTAATACCACCACATTCATTATCAAACGAAAAGGTAAAACCTTGTTTGTACAAAGCATGAAAAAGAAATAATATTCCTCGCCATTTCAGACGAGTACACACATTTATTCAAATCTAATTTTAACCCATTATTAAGCAACAAAGTATAAACTCCAATCTTGGAAACAGGTGAAGCCTTCCTATTCCCCATGATTAAGTTTATCTTCCCGTGCTCCACATCCTCACTTCTTCTTAGGCCCTGCAAATCAGAACATATGTGAATACCACATCCTGTATCAAGCACCCAAGAGTTAGAATATGTTGAGTAATTAGACAATATAGTGTAAATACCTGCATAGGTGGGTTTCACTTTCCCATCCTTTAGATCCCGCAAGTACTTAGGGCAGTTTCGCTTCCAGTGTGCCTTTTCATGGCAATAAAAGCATTCAGCATCCTTTGGAATGGCAGAAGGAGTGACAGAACCGTTCTTAGTCTTTGATGAGGAGCCTTCAAGAGACTTTCCCTTGGTACCCTTCGAAGGGTGCTTCCTCTTTTTCCCTTTGCCTTGCCCAATAGCTAAAACAGGGGTAGAAGTTGGAGTAGAAGTAGTAGAGGTAACAACCGCTTTACCCTTAAGACCGGTTTCAGCGGTCTTCAAGAGTCCTTGAAGCTTGCTGAGGGTAACTTCCTCCTTGTTCATATGATATGTCATTCGAAAATGATCATAACAAGAAGGCAAGGAGTGCAAAATGATGTCAATTGCCAACTCCTCGGGGATGTTAACATTCAGCTTCAGCAAACGGTCCACATACCTTTGCATCTTTTGCATGTGGCCTGTGACGGATTCACCATCCTTCATGCGGGTAGTTATTATGGAGGAGATTATTTCATACCGCTCCTGACGAGCACTCTGATGGTACCTTTCCATCAGGTCTTGGTGCATCTCAAAAGGGTAGAAATCTTCATATGACTTTTGGAGCTCGGCTGTCATCGTGGCCATCATGATACATGCCACCTTAGTAGCATCTCTCTCATGAGTCCTGAATTCAGCGATCTCCTCAGGAGTAGCAGTAGACTCATCAAGTTCTTTTAACTCCTTATCGAGGACATATTCCTTGTCCTCGTAACGAGTAACCATCCTGATGTTCCTAATCCAATCCATGAAGTTGGAACCATCAAAGATGACCCTCCCACAAAGATTCATGAGAGAGAAAGAACCAGTTGGGTTAGAGCCTGAAGCATTAGTGTTGGAAGACATCTGAAAGAAGAAAGTAAGTTTAGATTAGATATTTAGGATCCTTAATAAGACACCCAAATGTAATATTAAGGCTAGGATCCAGTCACAATATATTACACTTAGAAGAGGGATGCCGTAATCTAAGTAATAATATATTTGAAAGGTAGGTGAATGCCGATTCACCAATTTCCACCATGAAAACGAAATGATTTATTAGGTTTAATTGGATTTGAAATTCCTAGATTCTTTTGAGATTCATTGAACTTTTCAATGGCATGTTTCAATCTCGATTGTGCCCTTCAAGTTTTGTGACTGGGATGCCGAGGATCACAAAACAAGGTGTGAATAACCATGCTAATTCACTTGGTACTCTTAATATTATCACCTAATCAATGTGCCGGTTAACCACACACGCTCCATTGATCTATGACAAACATTAAGTAACCCTTCGTGATCCTTACTAGTCCTAGTTAGTGTGCCGGTTAACCACACACGCTCCACCAACGACTTGGTAAGGTACAAAGTGTGAATTCCATGGACTAGCACCATGTTCACATTTTTCCTAAAATAACTAAGATTGGGAATTAAAAGAGTTTAGTTACTTTATAATATTCATTATACTTTTAATGAGGATTTAAAGTCATTGTTCTACCCGTTCGGCTAACGACCCTCCACCGATCAAGCAAGCGGTGGGTGAGAGTATACACCCATTAAGTCGCCATTTTATAGGCAACAACCTTATACCCACCTTATAGACCGGCTTCGTGAATGAGGCCTACTAACGGTAAAACGACTTATTCTTATACATATATATAATAATTAACCATTAATGTTATAAATAGTATAAGGGTTGAATTTTAACTATTAAAACTCTAAGGTTTGGAATTAATGTTTATTAAAGTGTGTGAAACTTTACAAATTCCAAAACTTGAGGGCAAGTTTTGTAACTTTGCAAAACTCTTCATTTCATAACTTATGAATTTAAAGGTTCATAAAAATGAAGACTCTTCATTTTCATGTAACTTATGTGTTTTAAGTGTGTGTTAAATGAAAGTGACCTTTGGTAATCCATAACTTGAGGACAAATTATGGACTCCATTAAAACACATAAATGATAAAGAATTAATTCTAAACAATTCAGCAAATAATTCCTATCATTTTCTAAATTCATAAGAACATGAACATGATCATCAAAAATTCAAGAATTATATGAACACATAAAATCATGGAATTTTGATATATGCTATTGTAAATGGATTAGAACAACCATTACACCAACTAAAATAAGTTTTATAACACCAAAACAGTTTAGGGTAATGTTTCTAGTCCATTTCCAGCAGCAAAAAGTCGAGAATCTGCACTCTTTCGATCCTACTCGTCGAGTGCACGAACTGACTCGTCGAGTAGGTTGAAGTTTGCCTTGGACTCGTCGAGTCCCCCCAATGGACTCGGCGAGTCCACCATGCAGACAACAACGATTTCGACTTTTTTTACTATTTTGCATCAAGTATCAAACAAGCAAGCCTAGGCTCTGATACCACTGTTGGGTTTTCAGCAATCTAACACTTCCTAAGTGTGCATGCAACCCTAATAAACCTTGGATCTATGTTTGTCTAAATACATGCAAAATAATAATTTTCCAAGGTTTATAACCTATCTAACATGGCATGGGGAACATTTCAACATAAAAGAGTTAGAAGAGATTACATACCTTTTGGTGAGTTTGGTTCTAAGGAGTTTGAGGGCCAAGCACCAATAGTGTGAATGCCTCAAATGGAATCACAAACACCACAAACTCTTGGAAAACTTTGATGAGAGTATACACCTTGTATAAATCGGCCACACACATGCACACACACACTAGTTCACTAGTTTTCTCTTAGGCTTCATTTCATGCTCCATAAGCATGCTTATATAGTGTGCATGGTTAGGGTGAAACCCTAATAACCCATGTCTTTTCCTTTTCCAAGGATCCATGGGTTAAAAGCTCCATGGATCATCTATGGACTTCCACATAAGCCTAGCCCATTAACAAATGAGTATTAGCCCACACTATATAAAACAAATAGCCCATAATTTAATTAGTATTCCTTTTAATCTCTAAATTAATTCATAATTAATTTAAGACTAAAACTAATTAAATAACGTAACTTCATATTAATATATTATAACTCATAATATATTAATAAACATATGTGTATAACTCTCATAAAATTATCCATAATAGTTTGGATGAGATGCAACCCAAATGGACCATGCCGGTCGGGTCAAGTATATACCAAATAAGTTATGGACTTAGACACCTTATCCAACAGGAGGTTGATTATGGTTTGGTACAAATGGTTAAAGGTTGCTTAAATAGGTAACAAGTCCGAAAATTAGGGTTTTAGCCATCTGTCACGTACTCCCCACGTACGTGGTTATCCTTTGCGATCATTCCTCCATAGTACACTAAGCGTACTCATAAGTACGCCCAGCATACGAAAGTGACCAATTATGAAAATAAATTTCATTTAAAGAGAATAGAGGTAAATAACTAAATTGGCGTGTTACAAGTTGCATGATATAATTTCCTGATTATATGATGCTTGATAGTCAAGGACCTTTCTTTTATGGAATTCACATCATTACTGTAGTTTCTTGGTGTATGCATCATGATTATACATAAATAAGATCTTATATCCTGAGAATGTTTTATTTGATCTTATTTTCTGTTCTTGTTGGATAAAGGGCTTAGGGTAGGATCAGATTTTTGAATGTCTATAGGGTCCAATGTTATGTATGGCTAGCAGGCATGAGTGATTCAGGGTTGGTGGAAGTTTCATGGATGAGACGTGTGGCGTCAACCGACCAGTTTTTAGATATTTAGCCTTTCCTATAGGGAGTGAGGATTGAGTGTATTGTTATGCTTGTGATTATTGTTAGGGTGTTGTGATTATTCTCTAAGACAACTACGGGTAGGTGTGGAAGGTAGTATGGTCTCATACTATTGAAAGCATAGGACCCGTACGCGTAACAAAGAAGTCACCATCACTAGGGCTTTGTTGGGTGTTGGTTCGATGTTATGATATGTGTATTATATGATATCCTCCTGGTTTATTTTCAGTATGGTGACTACGTGTCGAGTTGAGGCAAGATCCGGATAGAGATCAGGAGTTGGCCGTCAGGGTGAGTCAGCTGTGTTGGATCAGATGATCAGAGAGATCCTACATGAGGAGGTTGTTGCTTGGTTAGTTTCCAAAGATGTTTGGGTCTATCAAGACTACCATGGTTGAGTACTTTGATGTGCGTTATGTTGTGTTGTCTAAGACTTATGTCGCTGCAGCCACTATAGTCATTGCAGATGTAGGGGTTGGATCAGGTCGAGCATTGTATAAGGACTTCGACAATACGAATCCCCTGACTTTCGATGGGGTGCAAGACCTGATCATCGCCATGAGGTGGCTATATGATGTAGAGAGAGGTTTCTTCACTTGTTTGTGCCCTTCTGACTAGAGTGTGCTCTGAACTTTTTGAGGACCAGAGCAAAGAATTAGTGGAGGCTCGCTACTAGTTCCTATTATAGTGAACATAAAGTTGCTATGAATTGGGAGCAGTTTTCTGAGATGTTCCGCTCCCGATATGTGCTGCTGGTGGAGAGATGGAGAGGTTGGTTAAGGAGTATCTAGATTTGAGGCAACATTCTAAGACGGTGAAGAAGATCACCATGATATTTACGGAGAAGGCTATGTTTTGCCCCGATTTTGCTGCATCTAAGTAAGCTCAGATAACCCGTTACTTGTGCATGCTCAATACGGAGATCAGGCAGTGTGTTTCTACCCAACACTATATTTCATTGCTAGAGATGCAGGAGGCTGCCATGCGGCATTAGATTGATATTGATTTGCAGACAAGGGAGTCGAGACCGGTCCCTGTGCAGTTGTTACCTGCGCCAAAACGGTTTAAGACCGTTGATGTCAGATCTGGGGGCTGGAAGCGCCATACTTTTAGGGAATGCAACAAGGCATATGAGGGTACTTGTGGATCATCATCTGGGTGCCATAATTGTGGCTGTCAAGGCCACATGGTGAGGGATTACCACCAACAAGCTCCAACACTCAGTTGTAGGATTTGTTATCATTTTGACCAGATTGGCCATGTGAAGGCCAACTGTCTATCTCTTTCTGATAGGCTTGCACAGGTTTCAACGACGGCTACTTTGAGGATCAGAGATGAGAGTCAGGGTAGGGCGGAGCCCCTAAGAATTCGAGGGCGTTCTTTCCAGCTTACCGCCGAGGATGCTAAAGCAGCATCAGGTGTTGTGACTAGTATATGTCTTTTCATTATAGTTTTCATTATGTTTATATTATTCTTATATGTTTGTACCTTTGGTAGGTACGTTCCTAATGAACTCTTTGCCTGCTTCAGTGTTGTTTGACTCGGGTGCAAGTCATTCCTTTGTTTCTCGGTCACTTAGTAGGGGAGTTTGCTAAGCCCTTAGGAGAGTTGGAGTGTTCATTGCGAGTTCTATTGCCAACGAACACAGGGTGTCTGCTTCTTCAGTGTATCAGGGTTGTATTCTAGAGATCTTCGTGGTATCCTTTCCGATCGATTTGATCCTCATTCCCATGGGGAATGTCTGCGTGATTGTGGGTATGGATTGGTTGAGCCATTTTGGTGATATGATTGATTGCGAGGGCCAGTACGTGGTATTCAAACCCTAAGTGGGGGAGAACTAGTTATATATGGAGAGGGCACTAGGATCGGTTCAGGGTTTTGTTCTGCAACCAAAGCTGATTATTTGGCTTATGCGGTGGATACACGTGTTACTATGATAACCCAGTATCTTTTTGAATATCTCATGTTTGCATCTGTGTTTTCACTTATTTACTTAATATGTCACTTTGTAAAATTAAAGGTTAAAATATTGTTCTTGATTTGTCAAATTGATAGTTGTTCTCGTTTAAACGTCTCTCTCTCTCTCTCTGTATATATATATATATATATATATATATATATATATATATATATATATATATAGAGAGAGAGAGAGAGAGAGAATGTGTGTGTATGTGTATGTGGGGTATATAAAAGATGCATAAATTAGGTTAAAATGGTGACTACCATTTATAGAAAAAAAAAAACATAAAACACATGTATTTTGCTTTACTGATTAATGAGTAAATTACATGGATGGTCCCTATGGTTGGGATAATATGCATGTATGGTTCATAATTTCCTTTTTTAACTCGCACTATTCTTATGGCTTGATTTTGTTTCGTATTTCGTCTTTATTATACGTAAAATGATAGTTAAACCTTTCTCATTATTTTCTTGTGGTTTGGGGTAATATACAAGTTTGGTCATCAATTTGTTTTTAACTCACACGGTCCCTACAATATGTTTTTATAACATTTTTGGTCCTTACCATACATAAAAAGACTATTTTGTCCTTATTTATTTATTTCTTATTTATTTATAATTTAAAAATACATGTGACACCCCACCCCACACATAATACCACCTTTCATTCCAAACGCAGCATTCTCTCTCCATCTCTCTTCCTAATACCCTAAACTAGTTGAACTGCAATAAGAATCCTCTACTATTTCGACGACCACCTCTTACCTACCATCATCGGTGACACATTCAACAATCATCGAGATGATGAGACCTTAATCTCCTCTACCTCCCTTAGTTCTGTATGATGAAAAAAACAATAAACTCATTTGTAGATTTTAACAAAGACCTTGTTTATTTCAACTCCTCCTTGATAAATTTGGCCTTTTAAAACCATCCATTTAGAACTGAAAAAACATGCTAAGATCTCTCTCCATCCATTTTGTCTA
>NC_136421.1:139473258-139475758 GCF_052625555.1 Lactuca saligna | reverse complement strand
GATAGATAGATAGATAGATAGATAGATAGATAGATAGATAGATAGATAGATAGATAGATAGATAGATAGATAGATAGATCGATCGATAGATAGATAGATAGATAGCTGGATAGATCGATAGATAGATAGATAGATAGATCGATAGATCGATAGATCGATAGATCGATAGATCGATAGATCGATAGATCGATCGATAGATCGATAGATCGATCGATAGATCGATAGATCGATAGATCGATAGATCGATAGATGGATAGATCGATAGATGGATAGATCGATAGATGGATCGATCGATAGATGGATCGATAGATCGATAGATCGATCGATAGATCGATCGATCGATAGATGGATCGATCGATAGATGGATCGATCGATCGATAGATGGATCGATAGATGGATCGATCGATAGATGGACCGATAGATCGATAGATCGATCGATCGATAGATCGATCGATCGATAGATCGATAGATAGATCGATAGATCGATAGATCGATAGATCGATAGATCGATAGATCGATAGATCGATAGATGGATCGATCGATAGATGGATCGATCGATAGATGGATCGATCGATAGATGGATCGATCGATAGATGGATCGATCGATAGATGGATCGATCGATAGATGGATCGATAGATAGATGGATCGATAGATGGATCGATAGATAGATCGATAGATAGATCGATAGATAGATCGATAGATAGATCGATAGATCGATCGATCGATCGATCGATCGATAGATCGATAGATCGATCGATCGATAGATCGATCGATCGATAGATCGATAGATCGATAGATCGATAGATCGATAGATCGATAGATCGATAGATCGATAGATCGATAGATCGATAGATAGATAGATCGATAGATCGATAGATCGATACATAGATCGATAGATAGATCGATAGATCGATAGATAGATAGATAGATAGATCGATAGATAGATCGATAGATAGATCGATAGATAGATCGATAGATCGATAGATAGATCGATAGATAGATCGATAGATAGATAGATAGATCGATAGATCGATCGATAGATCGATAGATCGATAGATCGATAGATCGATAGATCGATAGATCGATAGATCGATAGATCGATAGATAGATAGATAGATAGATCGATAGATAGATCGATAGATAGATCGATAGATCGATCGATAGATAGATCGATAGATCGATCGATAGATCGATAGATCGATAGATCGATAGATCGATAGATCGATAGATCGATAGATCGATAGATCGATAGATAGATAGATAGATAGATAGATAGATAGATAGATAGATAGATCGATAGATAGATAGATAGATAGATAGATCGATAGATAGATCGATAGATAGATAGATAGATAGATAGATAGATAGATAGATCGATAGATAGATCGATAGATAGATCGATAGATAGATAGATAGATAGATAGATAGATAGATAGATAGATAGATAGATCGATAGATCGATAGATAGATCGATAGATAGATCGATAGATAGATCGATAGATCGATCGATAGATCGATCGATAGATCGATAGATAGATAGATAGATAGATAGATCGATAGATAGATCGATAGATAGATCGATAGATAGATCGATAGATCGATAGATCGATAGATAGATCGATAGATAGATCGATAGATAGATCGATAGATAGATCGATAGATAGACCGATAGATCGATAGATCGATAGATAGATAGATAGATAGATAGATCCATAGATAGATCGATAGATCGATAGATAGATAGATTGATATATCGATAGATAGATCGATAGATAGATAGATCGATAGATAGATAGATCGATAGATCGATAGATAGATCGATAGATAGATCGATAGATAGATCGATAGATAGATCGATAGATAGATAGATAGATCGATAGATAGATCGATCGATAGATCGATAGATAGATCGATAGATAGATCGATCGATAGATCGATCGATCGATCGATAGATCGATCGATAGATCGATAGATAGATCGATAGATAGATAGATCGATCGATCGATCGATAGATCGATCGATAGATCGATAGATAGATCGATAGATAGATAGATCGATCGATAGATCGATCGATAGATCGATAGATAGATAGATCGATAGATAGATAGATCGATAGATAGATCGATCGATATATAGATCGATCGATAGATAGATAGATCGATAGATCGATCGATAGATCGATAGATCGATAGATCGATAGATAGATCGATCGATCGATAGATCGATAGATCGATAGATCGATAGATCGATAGATCGATAGATAGATCGATCGATCGATAGATAGATCGATCGATCGATAGATAGATCGATCGATAGATAGATCGATCGATAGATAGATCGATAGATAGATAGATAGATAGATCGATAGATAGATCGATCGATAGATAGATAGATAGATCGATCGATAGATAGATAGAACGATAGATAGATAGATCGATAGATCGATAGATCGATAGATCGATAGATCGATAGATCGATAGATAGATCGATAGATAGATC